>NC_081534.1:32209168-32476668 GCF_030273125.1 Centropristis striata
AGAATATCATAGAAAAGTTTATTTATGTCAGTAGTTCAATTCAAAAAGTGGAAATAACACATTATATAGATCTATTACACACAGAATGAAACATTTGAAGTCTTAATTTATTTATTTTCTTCTAATTATAATGATTATGGCTTACATTTAATGAAGATTAAAAAAAATTAATATAACAAAAGACCAATATAAAAAAGTATGTTCAATATGTAAATGTTGGCCTCTGAAAAGTATGTCATCTATATGACTCAATATTTGGTTGGAGCTGTTTGACTTACTGAACTACTGGAAATGGACTTTTACATCATATTCTAATGTATTGAGATGCTCCAAATAAAAGTTTTAAAATGATTTGTTTTGAACACTTGGTTTACAGATTACAGATATTAGAAATATTCCATGTGAGTAAGATTATTGCTTTTTAAATATGCTTCATTGTTTTAAACTGGGTTTACTAACAGGTATTAATCCTCATGCTGGTTTGGGTTTGGACTGTAACCCTGCTGCATCTGTTAACCATCATTTACCAAAGAAATATTTAAATATTCTGCATGTTTACAGAGAGGTGGAGGCACTGAGCAGCGAGCGGCCCAACCCTCTGGGGCAATGTTTGACTGTTTGTTCTCTGGAGTGCTGAACATATTCAGACAAAAAGCCCAAAATGCTTCAGATGTCTGGACACAATATGCTGAGTGAGAGCATGTCTTGGCCCGCCATCAGCTCCTATCTGCCATATGCTGCCATGAACACATGTCGGCCGACTGGCGGGGAGGGGAGAGGAGATCTGTCCACGCCCGGGTCCCCCGGGACCGCAGCCCAGCGGGGCTCCTGACAACCAGTCAGAGCATCGTCACTGAGCTGGGATTACAGTATGGGTCAGAACGTACCCACACACTGACCAGCGCTTTAGTGTCTTTTCAGTCAGTTAGTGTCTTTTTTTGGTAATTTTGTGTCTTTTTTTGGTACTTTTGTGTCTTTTTCTAATCATTTTGTGTCTTTTTTTTGGTCATTTTGTGTCTTTTTTTGGTCATTTTGTGTCCTTTTTTAGTAATTTTGTGTCTTTTTTTCGGTCATTCTGTGTCTTTTTTAAGTAATTTCGTTTTTTCTGTCATTTTGAGTCGTTTTTTTAGTAATTTTGTGTCTTTTTCTAACAATTTTGTGTCTTTTTTTTAATCAATTTTGTGTATTTTTTGGGTCATTTTGAGTCTTTTTTTGTGTCCTTTTTTAGTCATTTTGTGTCTTTTTTGGGTCATTTTGTGTCCTTTTTTTAGTAATTTTGTGTCTTTTTTAAAGAAATTTAGTGTGTTTTCAGCCATTTTGTGTCTTTTTTTTAAATTTTGTGTCCTTTTTTTGTAATTTTGTCTTTTTTGGTAATTTTGTGTCTTTTTCTAATAATTTTGTGTCTTTTTTTGGTCATTTTGTGTCTTTTTTTGGTCATTTTGTGTCCTTTTTTAGTAATTTTGTGTCTTTTTTTTGGTCATTCTGTGTCTTTTTTAAGTAATTTCGTTTTTTCTGTCATTTTGAGTCGTTTTTTTAGTAATTTTGTGTCTTTTTCTAACAATTTTGTGTCTTTTTTTTAATCAATTTTGTGTATTTTTTGGGTCATTTTGAGTCTTTTTTTGTGTCTTTTTTTAGTCATTTTGTGTCTTTTTTGGGTCATTTTGTGTCCTTTTTTTAGTAATTTTGTGTCTTTTTTAAAGAAATTTAGTGTGTTTTCAGCCATTTTGTGTCTTTTTTTTAAATTTTGTGTCCTTTTTTTGTAATTTTGTCTTTTTTGGTAATTTTGTGTCTTTTTCTAATAATTTTGTGTCTTTTTTTGGTCATTTTGTGTCTTTTTTTGGTCATTTTGTGTCTTTTTTAAGTAATTTCGTTTTTTCTGCCATTTTGTGTCATTTTCTTAGTAATTTTGTGTCTTTTTCTAATAATTTTGTGTCTTTTTTTAGCAATTTTGTCTGATTTGATTGATTGATTGATTGATTGATTGATTGATTGATTGATTGATTGATTGATTGATTGATTGATTGATTGATTGATTGATTGATTGACTGATTGATTGATTGATCTATAGATAGATAGATAATGTAATAAGGTATTACATTATCAGTCAGGATATTTTCTTACATTAATGGTGAATTTATGACATTATTGGGTTTTATTCTATGGTTTTATTACATTTTCGATCGAGTTAAGTGCATATTAATTACATTTTCAGTAAGTGATGACATTATATTGTGCTCCAAGGCTAAAAGGGGAACAAACCTCACAGACAGCAGTGTGGTTTTTCTCGTCCTGAGCCTCGATGAGCTCCACCAGGTGGTAGGGCTGCTCCACCACAGACAGAAGTTTGGTCTGCTCTGTGAAAACACGCATGACGTCGTCATGATCTTCAACCCTGTAACGCACAAAAAGAGGCACAACCAGTCAAAGTCATTTATATCACAATACATTAAAGTCCTCTGTGAAAAGGCTGACTGGTGCTTAACTCACTCATGATTATAACCGACTCCTCAAAACCTTTTAGTCTCTTTTAGATCATAGTTTAACTTTCACAGCTGTTTGTCAGCTAACTGTTGAGTTCTGCTGCCCCCTAGTGGCAAAATAATCAATTACTGCAGCTTTAAATTTACTGAGTTACAAAACAAAAGATCCACATCTGATAAATGTATATATGTACAGCTATTTTATACAGTCTATGATGTACAGTCATGGAGAAAAAATTATTAGACCCTTGTTTTCTCTAATTTTCTTGTTCATTTGAATGCCTGGTACAACTAAAGGTACATTTGTTTGGGGCAAATATAATGATAACAATAAAAATAGCTCATAAAAGACATAAATGACCAAAGAAAAGCCATGAAATAAACAAATAAGACACAAAATTACAAAAAAAGACATAAAACTACCCCAACAAAAGCCATACAATGAACAAAAAGTGATATAAAATGAGCAAAAAAAAAAAAGCCTCTGTATGTATGTCCATCTATATGACTCAATACTTGGTTGGGGCTGTTTGACTTCTGGAAATGGGACTTTTCCATCATATTCTAATATATTGAGATGCTCCTGTATTGTTTCCTGTGCAGACATGATGTGAGTGAGGAGGAAGGAGCTGAGGTGACCTGGCGGGGCGGATGTGAAGCCTGGGACAGTGTTCCTGTCTGGAGCAGATGAAAGCTGAGCAGTGAGGCCCCGAGTCAGAGAGACGCTGCACAGGCTCAAACACCTCAACCAGAGCAGACTCTGGACAAACACCAAGCACAACACTCTTCATGGGTCATTTTATTAAATAACTGATTACATTAAGAATGAATTAAAGCAGCTGTTCACCTAAAGCAGCAGCAGGAGGAGGAGGAGGAGGAGGAGGAGAGTGGACTGGAGGAGGAGAGTTGAGGAAAAGAGTGGAGGAGGAGAGAGGAGGAGGAGAGTGGAGGAGGACAGTGGAAGAGGAGAGTTGAGGAGGAGGAGGAGGAGGAGAAAAAGGTGGAGGAGGAGGAGGAGTGGGAGGAGGAGGAGGAGAGAGGAGGAACAGGTGGAAGAGGAGGAGGAACAGGAGGAACAGGAGGAGGAGAGTGGACCGAAGGAGGAAAGTGGAGGAGGAGGAGGAACAGGTGGAAGAGGAGGAACAGGTAGAAGAGGAGGAGGAGGAGGAGGAGAGTGGACTGGAGGAGGAGAGTTGAGGAAAAGAGTGGAGGAGGGAGAGAGGAGGAGGAGAGTGGAGGAGGACAGTGGAAGAGGAGAGTTGAGGAGGAGGAGGAGGAGGAGGAGGAGGAGAAAAAAGGTGGAGGAGGAGGAGGAGCGGGAGGAGGAGGAGGAGAGAGGAGGAGGAGAGTGGGACCGAAGGAGGAAAGTGGAGGAGGAGGAGGAGGAGGAGGAGGAACAGGTGGAAGAGGAGGAACAGGTAGAAGAGGAGGAGGAACAGGAGGAACAGGAGGAGGAACAGGAGGAGGAGAGTGGACCGAAGGAGGAAAGTGGAGGAGGAGGAGGAACAGGTAGAGGAGGAGGAACAGGTAGAGGAACAGGTAGAGGAGGAGGAGGAGGAGGAGGAGCTGTTTTTAAATAAGTGATTACCTTCAGAAGTAATTAAAGCAGGTGTTTACCTAAAGCAGCATCACCTGGGCTGAGCAGGCAGATGTATTCTATCTCTGGGACGGCGTTGAAGACCGCCCTGTAAAGAGACACGAAGCAACAAGTGAGTTTTAATGTTGCAGAAACATCATAAACCTCCATGAGTCTCCAATCTGTGTTGCTTCTAACCAAAGCATCTTAAAGAAACTGCTGTTTAATATGTCTGACATTCAGGAGCTGAACCCTGACATTATGTTGATAACTTTAAAGTCCAGCGATCTATAAATACTACACCATTAAAAACCTGTTAACTTCAAGGCTGCATTTTATTCCTCCACTTAAAAAAAAAAAAAGAGCATACACCCTCGTTTTTCATACCTCATTATTTCCTTTACACTCGCTGAGGCGAAGTCTGTCTCTGCCACGAAGAGGTGGAGGAAGAGAGTGTTGAAAGGCTGCAGAGGAGAAAGATTCACTTCATTCAGTGTTAGTTCACTTTATTCACTAACAAGGAGATTCTCACAAAAACAGGAAATAATGAGAGGACGGCATCAAAACTTTGGTTACTTCCAGGCAAGATTTAACCCCTGGAGGAGGAGGAGGAGGAGGAGGAGGAGGAGGAGGAGGAGGAGGAGGAGAGTGGATGGAAGAGGAGGAGGAGCAGGTGGAAGAGGAGGAGGAGGAGAGTGGATGGAAGAGGAGGAGGAGCAGGTGGAAGAGGAGGAGGAGGAGGAGGAGAGTGGATGGAAGAGGAGCAGGAGCAGGTGGAAGAGGAGGAGAAAGAGGAGGAGGAGGAGAGTGGATGGAAGAGGAGGAGGAGGAGCAGGTGGAAGAGGAGGACAAAGAGGAGGAGGAGGAGAGTGGATGGAAGAGGAGGAGGAGCAGGTGGAAGAGGAGGAGGAGGAGGAGGAGAGTGGATGGAAGAGGAGCAGGAGCAGGTGGAAGAGGAGGAGAAAGAGGAGGAGGAGGAGAGTGGATGGAAGAGGAGGAGGAGAGTGGATGGAAGAGGAGGAGGAGGAGAGTGGATGGAAGAGGAGGAGGAGCAGGTGGAAGAGGAGGAGGAGGAGGAGGAGAGTGGATGGAAGAGGAGCAGGAGCAGGTGGAAGAGGAGGAGAAAGAGGAGGAGGAGGAGAGTGGATGGAAGAGGAGGAGGAGGAGCAGGTGGAAGAGGAGGAGAAAGAGGAGGAGGAGGAGAGTGGATGGAAGAGTAGGAGGAGAGTGGATGGAAGAGGAGGAGGAGGAGAGTGGATGAAAGAGGAGGAGGAGGAGCAGGTGGAAGAGGAGGAGAGTGGATGGAAGAGGAGGAGGAGCAGGTTGAAGAGGAGGAGGAGGAGGAGGAGGTGGAAGAGGAGGAGAAAGGGGGGGAGAAGGAGGAGGAGGTGGAGGAGGAGCAGGTGGAAGAGGAGAAGAGTGGAGGACATGTGGAGGAGGAGGTGGAGGAGGAGCAGGTGGAAGAGGAGGAGGAGGAGAGTGGAGTGGAGGAGGAGAGAGGAGGAGGAGAATGGAGGGGGGGGAGGAGGAGAGTGGAGTGGAGGAGGAAAGAGGAGGGAGAGAGTGGAGGAGAAGGAGGAGGAGAGTGGAGTGGAGGAGGAGAGAGGAGGGAGAGAGTGGAGGAGAAGGAGGAGAGAGGAGGAGGAGAGTGGAGTGGAAGAGGAGTGTGGAGGAGGAGAGATGAGGAGAGTGGATGGAAGAGGAGGAAGAGCAGGTGGAGGAGGAGGAGAAAGAGGGGAAGGAGAGAGGAGGAGCTGGTGGAGGAGGAGGAGGAGGAGGAGGAGGAGGAGGAGGAGGAGAGTGGAGCAGGAGGAACAGGTGGAGGAGGAGCAGGTGGAAGAGGAGGAGGAGGAGGAGAGTGGAGCAGGAGGAACAGGTGGAGGAGGAGCAGGTGGAAGAGGAGGAGGAGGAGGAGAGTGGAGCAGGAGGAACAGGTGGAGGAGGAGCAGGTGGAGAATGGAGTAGCTTACTTTAAATTTCAACTAATATAAAAGCCTTAATATGAACTCTGTTGGGCTGATGATCAGAGCTCATTAACTGTATGAATATTAAAGTGATTTAGTGAAAGAATAAACAGACTGTGGATTGTTCAGCGCTGAAGTGTTTCTGCAGGAAAAGTTCCCACTGAGTCTGATCCACCAGGCCTCCAACAGGATGGTCGAAGAAGGAGGCGTGAGCCAGGATGTCCTCCTTCTCATTGGCCAGAGTCACCGCCAGGTTAGATTTCTCTCTGGAGGAGGAGAGGAGGAGAAACAAGAACCAGAGGAGCAGGTTAGCATCACTCATCAACACTTAATATGAGAGAGAGAAAAGAAAATAACAGTGCAAGTATGTCATCAGTACTTTGGTTATTTCACAGCAGGAGGAGGAGGAAGAGGAGGAGGAGGAGCAAAAGCAGGAGGAGGAGGAGCAGGTGGAAGAGGAGGATAAGGAGGAGCAAGAGGAAGAGGAGGTGCAGGTGGCAGAGGAGGAGGAGGAGGAGGATGCGCAGCAGGAGCAGGTGGACGAGGATGAGGAGCAGGAGGATGAGGAGCAAGAGGAGGAGGAGCAGGTGCAGAAGGAGGAGGAGCAGAAGGACGAAGAGAGAGAGAGAGAGAGAGAGAGAGAGAGAGAGAGAGAGAGAGAGAGAGAGAGAGAGAAGAGGAGCAAGTGTAGGAGGAGGAGGAAGAGAGAGAGAGAGGAGAAGCAGGTGCAGGAGGAGGAGTGGGAGCAGGAGGAGGAGGAACAGGTGGAGGAGGAGGAGGAGGAGCAGGTGGAAGAGGAGCAGGTAGAGGAGGAGGAGGAATATGCTGCAGGAATGTTTTTTTATTTTATTTTTAGGGAAGCACATTGCCCACTTTTTTAAATTTGATTTGCTAAGAAATATTATTAAATGAATATAAAGTCAATATATTAGATCAGATTAGTTTATAAAAGACTTTAACAGAAACCTGCTCTCTCTCTCTCTCTCTCTCCCTCTCTCTCTCTCTCTCTGTCTCTCTCTCTCTCTCTCTCTCTCTCTCCCTCTCTCTCTCTCTCTCTCTCTCTCTCTCTCTCTCTCTCTCTCTATCTTCATCCTAACCCCCCCCCCCCCTCTCTCTCTCTCTCTCTCTCTCTCTCTCTCTCTCTCTCTCTCTCTCTCTCTCTCTCTCTCTCTCTCTCTCTCTCTCTCTCTCTTCATCCTAACCCCTCTCTCTCTCTCTCTCTCTCTCTCTGTCTCTCTCTCTCTCTCTCTCTCTCTCTCTATAATGTAATCACACTTACAGTAGATGAATGACGTTGACCTCGTCCAAAGAGCCTCAGAGCCTCGGAGCTGATGAGGCTGTTGATGCCTTCAGCATCAGCTGACTCACTCCTCCTCACCGTCACCCGCCTCCTCCTGCCCGCTGCAGGACGTTATGCTCCTCATGCTCACTGGTTGGACTGGTGTCAATAGAACGCCAGAGAATCATTTCAGGCATGACAATACGAGCATTTGAAGAAATATTTAGATAATTTACTGAACCCTCTGAACCCAACAAGCCATTTCAGGGACATGTTTAATCCACTGTGGCCTCGAATTTCACTGCAATATATAGAAATTGATTCAGAGCAGAGGAGAGAGGAGAGGACAGGAGAGGCTTTTTACACAGAGCAGAGAGGAGAGGACAGGAGAGGCTGTTTACACATAGCAGAGAGGAGAGGACAGGAGAGGCTGTTTACACAGAGCAGAGAGGAGAGGACAGGAGAGGCTGTTTACACATAGCAGAGAGGAGAGGACAGGAGAGGCTGTTTACACAGAGCAGAGAGGAGAGGACAGGAGAGGCTGTTTACACAGAGCAGAGAGGAGAGGACAGGAGAGGCTGTTTACACAGAGCTGAGGGGAGAGGACAGGAGAGGCTGTTTACACAGAGCAGAGGGGAGAGGACAGGAGAGGCTGTTTACACAGAGCAGAGAGGAGAGGACAGGAGAGGCTGTTTACACAGAGCAGAGAGGAGAGGACAGGAGAGGCTGTTTACACAGAGCTGAGAGGAGAGGACAGGAGAGGCTGTTTACACAGAGCAGAGAGGAGAGGACAGGAGAGGCTGTTTACACAGAGCTGAGGGGAGAGGACAGGAGAGGCTGTTTACACAGAGCAGAGAGGAGAGGACAGGAGAGGCTGTTTACACAGAGCAGAGAGGAGAGGACAGGAGAGGCTGTTAACACAGAGCAGAGAGGAGAGGACAGGAGAGGCTGTTTACACAGAGCAGAGAGGAGAGGACAGGAGAAGCTGTTTACACAGAGCTGAGAGGAGAGGACATTCTCCATGGTTTTCTTGATAATGATTGTGGTTATTCTCGATAAAACCATGTTAAATGTCTAGATATCAGCTCTTAAATTAAACTCTTATGACCTATTTTTGTTGTTATCATTATATTTGTCCAAACAAATGAACCTTTAGTTGAACCAGAGATTAAAATTAACAAGAAATGGAAGAAAACAAGGCTGGTCTAATGTTTGTTTCCATGACTGTATGTCTTTTACAGACGTTTTAAGGTGAATAAAATGTAATTGTTACAATGAAAAGTCTCAAGTAATGAACAAATCAGAAAATCTACATATAATTATTCCAACTGTGGAAAAAAAAACAACAACAACAACATGGAGGACAAAATGTTTGTTTAACGTCAATTAGCTGTTAAACCTCATCAACTAAAGCAACAAATATACAAATATCAGTTACTCACCTGTCACAGAGCCTCTAATAAACTACACTGTAAGTCTTAAAGGTGAACCTTTTGCTGCTTGTGGTAAAATTAGTAACAAAAATGTCTTTTGGCTCCATAAAAACCGCAAGTTTAGTAGTAAATGTTTGTTTGCTATCTCGGTTAGCCGTTAGCCGTTAGCAGACACAAACTCCGTAACCATAGCAACAGAACTTAGCTCGCAAGGCATTGTGGGTACTGTCATGGCGAGTTTAGTAGTAAATGTTTGGTTTCCTGTCTCGGTTAGCCGTTAGCCGTTAGCGGACACACCATAGACATATATATATGTCTATGGGACACACACTCCGTAACCATAGCAACAGAACTTAGCTCGCAAGGCATTGTGGGTACTGTCATGGCGAGTTTAGTAGTATTTTTTTATTTTTTTTTTTTGATATCCATTAAGCCCATGTTTTATTTTTAACACACAGTACATTTTTTTTAATTTTTTTTCTATTTTTTTTATAAACTTTATTAAGGCAGTTGGGTGGGGTGTAATACAAAAAAAATACATCAGAACGTCGCCAGGGAGTTTCAATAAATCATAAAGAGGTTGTCATACAAAAATATTATAAAAATTACAAATATTCAGAGTTTTAGCAGCTTTCAAATTAGTAGAGTCTTTAGTAGTAAATGTTTGGTTTCTGTCTCGGTTAGCCGTTAGCCGTTAGCGGACACACACTCCGTAACCATAGCAACAGAACTTAGCTCGCAAGGCATTGTGGGTACTGTCATGGCGGCTGGCGCCTGATGTGACCAAACGTTCCGTTGCATGTTTGTCGTCTAGTTGTCGTCCACGCGGTTTAAGTTATTTTGGTAACGGTGTTTTTTGGGGTGATACCAGCCGGTAACCATGGCGTCCACCGCGGCGGGTAAACAGAGGATCCCGAAGGTGGCAAAGGTAAGAAAACTAACAGCCATGAGCTCAGCTAAGCTAATGCTAACAGAGTTAGCGCTAACTCCAGCAAAGAGACACATAGTGAAAATAAAGTTTGCTTTTAAACACGGTTAGAGCTCACAAATCTGTATTATCGGGTAAGAAAATACATTAAAGTGTTGTTTTAGAGCCGTAAAGTTCACCTGACGGAAACAACATGAGCTCTACAACCTCTAACGTTATTTACCCTTCAAGCTAACAGAGTGGTATTACTGCAACATGCTGCAGGTTATTTGGGTTATTTACTGGTTTTGTCTTCGATTGAAACTCTGAGAGGCTTTTCTCCTTACTGAAGTCTCATTTGAGGGTCCTCCCTCCATCCCTCCTCTTAACCCTCCTGTGGTCCTCAGGGTCAAGGAAGGAAGAAGAGGGAAGGACGCAAAGGGAAGTAAAAAAGGATGGAGGAGAGAAGGAAGGAAAGAAAGAAGGATGGAGGAAGGAAAGAAGAGAGGAGGAAAAGGAGAGAGAAAGGAAGGAGGATGGAGGAAAGAAAGGGGAGGAGGAGAAGAAAGGAAGGAAAACATAAAGAAGGAAGGAGGGAGAAAAGGAGGGAGGCAGGAAGGAAAGAGGGCAGAAAGGAAGGAGGAAGGAAGGAAAGAAAGGAAGAAAGAAAGAAAGGAGGGAAAGAAAGGGGGGGCGAGGGAAGGGAAGAAGGAAGGAGGATAGAGGAAGGAATGGAGGCAGGAGGGATGAAAGAAGGAAGGAAGGAGGAAGGAAAGAAGAGAAAAAGTAAAGGAGATAGCTGAAGGAGGAAAGAAAAGAAGGGAAGAAGGAGGAAAGAAAGGATAGAGGAGGAAGGAAAGAAGGAAGGAGGATATAGGAGGAAAGAAAGAAGCAAGGAAAGAGGAAAGAAGAGAGGAAGGCAGGAGGAGGGAGGAAAGAAGGAATAGTCAAAACAGATTGACCCGGAAGGACGACAGGAGGGTTAATGCCTCACAATCAAACACTTTTATGTTAAAATACTGAACAGATGTTTACCTTATCCCAATTACAAGCAGTATAAACAATATATATGGTTAATATTTGCCCTTTACCTTTGTTAGGTCACATTTATCACTTATTATTTGTGTGATGTTCATATTGTTGTTACTCAGCCAGTGTTTGTGGGTCTGATGGACCCGTTGCATTTTGTGGCTTTTAATGCCTCACAATCAAACACTTTTATGTTAAAATACTGAACAGATGATGCACAACACAAGCTGAACACATGAACACAGAGTAAACATATCAGTCAAGACAGACTGAACATCAATTTCCACACTTCTATTAGCCCATATAACATCTTATATGTAATAGAAATGTGTAGGGGGGGTGTATGGTGTGGTCATTAAATATGTATTCTGATATATGTTCTTCACAGAAAATGAGCCAAAGTCAGTGAGTCTCAGTTTAAAAAATTAATTAATTGTATCATTTTTCTTTTAATAAAAAATGAAAACGGGTCCCACAGACCCGAACACCACACAAGGGTTAATAGAACACATCCCTTGTGTTCTTCAGCTTTCTGTATACACCACCTGTCTTAAAGGTCAAAAAATGATAAGCTAAGATAGAACCTTATTTTTTCTGAAGGAAATTCTTGTTCCAGATTGCTCCATATTGTCATATTTAAAATTTAATTTATAAGAGAAATTCAACTGGGTTTTATTCTTTTTTTTATTCTGATTTCTGTCATTCTAACTGTGTTTTTCTGCACAAAGACATGTTTGAGTTGTTCCCACTTCTACCATGATTGTGCTGATTCCACAGAGCTGCAGGACTCATAGATTTATAGAGATTTTATATATTGCATTGAAATAAAGGACACAGAGAGTAAAATGTAAAAAGAGAAAAAAAAAGAGGTCAAAGGGATAGCTTATGAATAATTACATCATTTTAAAAACCTGTGTAAATTAGTCTAGTAAGTAGACTTTAGGAATGTCTTTTACAGGCGTTTTAAGGTGAATAAAATGTAATCGTTGAATGAATGAAAAGTCTCAAGTACAGCTACTTGTTACAATTACAAAAACAATATAGCGTAGGGATGGGCGATATATTTCGTCTATGATAATTTCATTAACATTGTTTTGACAATATGCATTTTACATTATCGAGTATTCATTTAGTGTCTCTACATTGAAGTTTAACTGGGAGTCTCTTGAATGTTTAAGTTTAAAGAAAATAAACAAGAGCTGAAACATTGTGTCCATCCTTAATGTCCTGGTAAGCAAGAAGAATTTAAACAGCTTTTTTTTTTTTGGTAAAGAAATCACATTTCAAAGTCAGATTATCGTTAACAGAAAATAAAAAATAAAAAATCAAGATTTTTTTTTGCCCATATCGCTCACCCCTAAATATAGGATAATATAAGAAGAAAGAACAATGAACAAAATAAGTAACAAAAACAATAGTATGATATAAATATACCAATATAAAATAAAAAAATAAAGTATCAAAGATGTAGCAGGCAGATACAGTTTGTCACAAAAAAAGGTTTTGCATCAGAGGAAAAGGAAATGTGTGTTAAAAACCCTAGATAGATGGATAAATTAAAACATTTGATAAAATATTAAACATTTGCAGAGAAAGTGGACATTACTGGGAATACATGTGGCCATAAAATCACCATATAAAGTTGAATTTGTCTCCAGTCTCGCCTGTATTGTATAGCAACAAGACCTGAATGTAGCAGTCTAGAATCATATAGTTTTCTGTTTGTGTCTAGATGTTCCTATACACATAGGATGAGTTTTGTATGCAGCCATATGAAGTGTATCTTCTTCTTTACACATTTTTATCACACTTCCAAAATACAAATTTGCTCTCGGTGACCTCAAAACCTTACCGTGACCTTACCGGCCTTATTTATTATTATTATTATTATTATTATTATTATTATTATTATATATTATTTTACTTGTTATTTTACTTGTAATTACTTTATTTATATTTTTCATTTTATTTTTATATAGTTTATTATTATATATCATCTAGTCACTATAGCATTGTTGCCATCATATCACCAGTTTAATTATTACCATCATCTTGCCAACCTACCAACTGATCTTCTTTTTTAACTTCTTAAGTGTCCTTGTTCTATTCTGTGCTTTGTTTTCTATTGTTGTTTTTATTTATGCTACCTCAGTATTTTATTCTATTGTATTTTATTGTATTTTATTGTACTTGAATACCGGACTGCTGTGACAACCGAATTTCCCTTTGGGGAGGAATAAAGTTATCTCTCTATCTCTCTATCTCTCTATCTCTATATCTCTCTATCTATCTATCTAATCTATCTAATCTATCTAATCTATCTAATCTATCTTATCTATCTTATCTATCTATCTATCTATCTATCTATCTATAAGTACGCTCACTCGGCTAAATTCCTCTGTTGAGGACTTGTTAAAGACGTGATGTTAAAGTACTTTTTCTTGTGTTTCAGGTGAAGAATAAAGCTCCTGCAGAGGTTCAGATCACCGCTGAGCAGCTGCTGAGGGAAGCCAAAGAGAGGGAGCTCGAACTCCTGCCACCTCCTCCCAAACAGAAGATCACAGATGAGGAGGAGCTCAACGATTACAAACTGAGGAAGAGGAAGGTGAGAGCTGACCGGTCGTTTTCTCTGCTCAACGCTTGTTTTAGTGAAATGTGTAGAATCCGAATAAGAATTCAGACTGAAACTGCAGATTTTCCAATGCATATTTGGCTTTGAAGAAAAGGTTTTCTGTACATGTTTTAACACAATTACAACCTCATTATTTCTCCTATTCAGCATATAGTGAATTTAAGAGTTTGAGGTGCAAGATCATGAGATTTTATTTGTTTTCTAAGACTCGTTTACGCAAATAAGATAAGATATTCGCAGTAATGTGCTGCCCACTGATCCTTGCATGGTGTGTTCACTTGTGTGTGTAAAAAAAAAAAAAAAAAAAAAAAGGGTTTAATGCAGAGGTTGAATTTCCCCATTGTGGGATTAATAAAAGTACAGAGTAAAAACAGATTAAAGTACTAAAAATGAAGTAGAATTAAAATAGAATAATAAAAATAAAATAGAATAAAGATAAGAATATATATAAATAGTATAAAATAAATAAACAAACAAACAAACAACCAAGACCAAACTATAAAAACTAAAAAAACTAGTAGTGCAAACACGTTAATGTGGCAGTGAATTGTTAAGTAAAGAAATGAAGAAATTGGTAAAAGTCAGTAAAATCACCACCTTCAGAAAGACGTATTATTTTTTCAACCCATTCATTTTCTGTGTTTTCTTTCAGGGCTTTGAAGACAACATCAGGAAGAATCGAACTGTCATCAGTAACTGGATCAAATACGCACAATGGGAGGAAAGTCTGAAGGAGGTCCAGAGGTACCGTCACTCTGATACCTTTAGTTCTGTTAAATCCTGTCATGAAACATCATTTTAGGTGGTTCAAGCCCAGTGGTATCTGTAATATAATCTGAAAAAATCAGTTTACAGTATGTACTGTGGATAAATATGCATATTACTTGTTAACTTTGACTTTGGGAAAGGTGTAGGAACCCTGTCAGACTCATTTTCACTGTCAGTTTTAGATAGAATACAATAAAAAACAAAAATAACAGCGTTTTTCTTGCAGTAATATACCAGGATTGTGGTATCAAAATTGAAAATATTTTAATTTATATCAATTTAAAATAATTTTCAATTTAATTTATACGTGCAATATTCTGCGTGAAATGGTTGCATCCTCAACTGTTGACTCTGCCGACATTGTATGTAATGTTCCTGAATTTTATTTTAATATTGTTTAAATTATTACTTTTTATATTTGTACATGTCTTAAATTATAATACTTTTTAATATTTTGACTTGTGAAATAATACTTAAAAAAATATTTCTACTACTTTAAATTAACACTTTTTACATTTCTACATATCTACATTTTTAATATTTTTTAATTAAATTTAAATTAATACTTTAAAAAAAACATATTTCTACTTGTTTAAATTGTTTATTTTTTAAAATATTTTTTACTTGTTTAATTGTTAATACCTTTCTTATATTTCTAGTTTAAACTGCTTGTTTACTATTTGTTATTTTTACTGAAGCTCCTCTCTATTTTGCTGCTGTAATACTGGAAATTTCCCCGTTGTGAGAATAACAAAGGAAAAATATTTTCTTATCTTATATTTTTTATTCTGTTTTTATATCTGTGACGACTACATTTCCCCATTGCGGGATTAATAAATTGTCATCTGATCTCTTATCTTAACCAAAACTCCTGTTCAAAACCTTTCTGTTTACTGTAACTGGTAGAAATGAGAAAGTTCTTGCACAGTTAAAAAAATCTCATGCTGTTGCAACCCAACAGGAGCATTAATGTTTGTTTGTTTGTTTGTTTATTTGTTTTCAGGGCTCGTTCCATCTACGAGCGAGCTCTGGACGTGGACCACAGGAACATCACTCTGTGGCTGAAATACGCCGAGATGGAGATGAAGAGCCGGCAGGTGAACCACGCCAGGAACATCTGGGACAGAGCCATCACCATCCTGCCGCGCGTCAACCAGTTCTGGTACGCAGCCGGCTCCTTCTGTTGCTAGGAGACGGGTTGTTTACGTTAGAAAACCCATGAAAATAAACACTAGCATCTGTTTAGAATGTTAGTTTAAAACTCTGTAAAGGCTCCTGTGTGTGTGATGGAGAGTCTCTGGTGTGTGTTTCCTCTTTAATCCAGATTTCTCCCTGAACTTTCTTGACCTTTTGGCTCTTTGTCCTGCAGGTACAAGTACACGTACATGGAGGAGATGCTGGGCAACGTGGCGGGCTGCAGGCAGGCGTTCGAGCGCTGGATGGAGTGGGAGCCTGACGAGCAGGCCTGGCACTCCTACATCAACTTCGAGCTGCGCTACAAGGAGGTGGACAAAGCCCGCACCATTTATGAACGATATATCCTTTTTATGGTGCTTTATGGAGTGTTGATCCACTGAGAGGAGGTGCTGCGGGGTCAGCATTTAAACTGAAAGACTTAAGAGACACAAGCAGATACATTAATTTATTCTGAGGTATTCGATAAAATAAAATGTATTTTCTCAAACATCTTTTAAACAGTTTAGTGCTTGATGGAACAAGAAAAGTAATAAAAAAGACAAAAAACTACTTAAAAATTAAAGGACAATACAAGAAAGACAGATTCAATTTAAAAAATAAATGTGTATAAAAATAAATTTAAAAAGATGAGAATAAAATAGATTAAATAGGTATATATATATTTTTTAATAATAAATGAGAAAAATAAAATTAAGGGTAAATTCAAAAAAGATATAAAGAATTACAATAAATACGATTATAAAGGTATATTAAAAAAAATTAAATGAAGAAATCTTTTAAACAGTTAAGTGCTTGATGGAACAAGAACAATAATAAGAATAAAAAAAACTATAACAATATGCAAAAAATGTATATAAATAAATTTTAAAAAATTACAGTTAAACAGATTAAATAGGTATATATTTAAGAAAATAATAATAATAAATGAAAATAATAAAATAAGAGGTAGATTTAAAAAGATATAAAGAATTACAGTAAAAAACATTAAAAAGATACATTTAATCTTTTTAAATAAATGAATAAAATAAAAGGTAAAATGAATTACAATAAATTAGACAGAAAAGGTATATTTAAAAAAACATTAAATGAAAATGGTATATTTAAAAAAAAAAAAGAATGAAAAAAAATAAAATAAAGAAATAAAAACTAGACAAGGTAAAAGACAGAAATCAAGAAAAATAAAAATCATAATAACATTAAATACATTTTACAAGATGCATTCAATAAAGTTAGTAAATAAAATAATATTAATAGTGTCTATAAACTATTCTTAATCAAATGCCTGTCTGTTTAAGTAGGTTTTAAGTTTACATTTAAAAATATATATGTATGTAAATGTATAAATTATCCATCAATCTGCTATTTTTTCACAGGTATTTTGTTAATTGCTTCATTAGAAAAGTAATTATGGAAAAAAAGTCCAGCACTTTCTCAGAATATAATACAATATTTGATTTCCAGTGATATAAATGGGGAAAATGCAGTAATTCTTGACATCAGAGGACCAAAAACGAGAGAAGGTTCAGTGTTTTCTGTTTTTAAAATGATTATAATACGAAGTTTACTTGTTGTGTTAAACCTCCTTGACTCCTGCGTACTCGTCATCGTCCACCCCGAGGTGAAGAACTGGATCAAGTACGCTCGTTTCGAGGAGAAGCACGGCTACATCGCTCACAGCAGGAAGGTGTACGAGCGCTCCGTGGAGTTCTTCGGAGAGGACCACGTGGACGAGAACCTCTTCGTGGCCTTCGCCAAGTTTGAGGAGACGCAGAAGGAGGTCTGAGCACAACAGAAACCAGCTTCAGACTAACTGAAACCTGCAGAATGACTGAATGAGTAAAAATGTCCTTTCCTCTCCCAGTTTGAGCGCGTCCGTGTGATCTATAAGTACGCCCTGGACAGGATCCCCAAACACCAGGCCCAGGAGCTCTTCAAGTTCTACACCATGTTCGAGAAGAAGTTCGGAGACCGCAGAGGGATAGAAGACGTCATCGTCAGCAAACGGAGATTCCAGTACGAGGAGGAAGTCAAGGTGTTTATCCTGCTTCACCGTGGAGTTTTTAATCAATCTGTGTATTTTTTTATTGTTATTTTATCTCTGACTGAAACACGCCGAGCGTTCAGTTCTGTCAATAAAAAGCTGAGAATGAAGTTGCATAAAGCTTCAGTTTTCAAACTGAAAGTTGCAATAACAATTATAAAACACAGAAATACAAGCAAAACTATCTTACTGTATCAAACCTTGCTAGCATTAATTACTGAGTTTAATTTGATCCAAAACGTATTTAAACACATTTAAATATTCAGATTACTATAAAAACTAACCTCATGCCTCTTCGGGGGCTAAACATAAAACATTGAACTCCTTCATGTTTTCTTTACAGTTTAATCTCACTGAGTTAGTTTTACCATCGACAGGATCAAGTCTCTTTTCGACCTTTCAAAATAAAAGCGTCCATTATCAAAACAGGCTTTGCATGGTACTGTGTGTGTATATATATGTTTTATTGGTAACACTTTACAATAACCAACTAAGTTATGTTTATAGATGCTTTATAAACCAATTATTAACCATTTACTACATATTTAATCTTTAAATGTTTTCAACCAACTTCTTAAATGTATATGATTTTTTTCTAAATCATTAACATACTTAATATGGTGTTAAAAAGGTTATAATGTGTGCAACTTAAACTATTAATAAACAAATAATTATAATTGAATTGTTTGTTAATGGTAAAGTAACTATAAACTTACATTAATATACCATCTATTAGCCATTTATAAATTATTTAGTTAGTTAAACATTCATAAATGATGTATTTACCATTCTAAATGGCGTATATAAGGTTTACAAATGATGATTAAACATTAATAAACTATCTGTTTACCATTTATAAATGATGGTTTTTGTAAAGTGTTACCCAGGATACACAGTCAGAGATAAAAATTAAAATGAAAAAATACTCCGATCGACTAAAAATTCCACGTGATCGACCAAATTCTTCACGACCATTAATCCATCATCGATTAATTATTCCCATCCCTAATAGTTATACAGTGTGTTTTAAATAATATTATATATTAATAAGTGGCTCAGATTCCTTTAGATCTACTGTACAATCCCCAATAAGTCCTTGAGTCTTTTTTTCCCCTGAAATTAATATGAAAAATCAAACGAAACATGACTTTTCTAGAGTTTAGTTCACTATTATTTAAATAAACCACAATAAAACAACTCTGAATGTGACAGAAGACTGATCCTTCTCTGTTTGTGTGCCCAGCTGATTGAAACAGTGACTTCCTGTCCTCATCTCTGTGGTTTCTCTGTTTTCCCGTCAGGCGAACCCTCACAACTACGACGCGTGGTTCGACTACCTGCGTCTGGTGGAGAACGACGCCGACCCCGACACGGTGAGAGAAGTCTATGAGCGAGCCATCGCCAACATCCCCCCCATCCAGGAGAAGAGACACTGGAAACGCTACATCTACCTGTGGATCAACTACGCTCTGTACGAGGAGCTGGAGGTCAAGGTACTCTCATCATCATCACTGATATTGATACTGCCATTACTATTATTACTATATACTGTAATATACTACTATTATTATTATTATTATTATTATTTTACCAGCCTTATTTATATATTATTATTATTACTATTATTATTATATATCATATTATTTTACTTATTACTTTATTTATATTTTTCATTTTATTTTTATATTGTTATCTATTATTACATATTATATTATATATATTATATACTGTACTATTATTATTATTATTATATATCGTCTAGTCACTATAGCATTGTTGCATCATATCATATCACCCAGTTTAATTATTACCATCATCTGCCAACCATCCCTACCAACTGATGTTCTTTTTTTTAACTTAAGTGTCCTTGTTCTTGTTCTATTCCTGTGTTTTTTTTCTATTGTTGTTTTTATTTATGCTACCTCAGTATTTTATCTATCTATCTATCTATCTATCTATCTATCTATCTATCTATCTATCTATTCTATCTATCTATCTATCTCTCTCTCTCTCTCTCTCTCTCTCTCTCTCTCTCTCTCTCTCTCTCTCTCTCTCTCTCTCTCTCTCATCTCTCTCCTCTCTCTCTCTCTCTCTCTCTCTCTCTCTCTCTCTCTCTCTCTCTCTCTCTCTCTCTCTCTCTCTCTCTCTCTCTCTCTCTCTCTCTCTCTCTATCTATCCTATATTATTATTTATTTTGCTTTTCTCATTTCTGTGTAATATGTTCCCTCTAAATTCCCATGTCTTCATTTTTTTTAATTCAAAATATTTAACTTTTTAAATTTTAATCGATTTGACCTCTTATGACATTTTAGATATTTTAATATGTGATGGTTATGATTATGTGAAGCACATTGGGCTACCGTTCTGTGTATGAAATGGGCTAGATCAATAAACATGACTTGATTTGACTAATAAACCTTCAGTTCACTTCTAGGAGGAGAAACTTTATATTAAAGAGTAATTAAATAGTATTATGGAATATCTGAGCTGGCTCACTGAACCTCTGTCAATCATTCAGCCTGATTTCTAATTAACGTGTTAATAATGTTGAATATTTTATTTTTTAGGATCCAGAGAGAACGAGGCAGGTGTACCAGGCCAGTCTGGACCTCATCCCACATAAAAAGGTATTTTATTATTATTATTACTATTATTATTATTTCCTTTGAATTATTATTATTATTATTATTATCATTGTTATTAACTAGTATTA
Source organism: Centropristis striata (assembly GCF_030273125.1). Classification (NCBI taxonomy): domain Eukaryota; kingdom Metazoa; phylum Chordata; class Actinopteri; order Perciformes; family Serranidae; genus Centropristis; species Centropristis striata. The sequence continues at coordinate 32,229,188 of NC_081534.1, forward strand.
CTATGTTTTTCTTGTTTTTATTACTATTATTTATTATTATTGACTATGATTTATTTTATTATTACATTATTATACATGATTATTAATTATTATTATTATTTTATTATTATTACTATTTTTTATTGTTCTATTATTACTATTTTTTATTGTTCTTTGCACATTTATACATTTTTTTTAATTTATATTATTTGAAGAATTATTCTCTGATTGTCTGTTGTTTCTTTTATAATTGATTGAAAAGTTTATTTTGAATATGTAAATAATAAAACATTTTTATAATAATATTATAATGCATTTGCATAGAGACAAAGAAATGCATCCAAAAAATAATGTAAAAAGAAACGGGAACATCAATTTATTTAGTTTAAATATTCCAAAAGGAGTGGGAAGAAGTAATTATTTAATCCCGACCATGTCCGTAATTATTAATAGTTAACTATTTAATTAATTGAATAATAAAGACAATATCAGACTGCAGGTTTAGTGGATAGAACAGTAACATCTTGGTGCTGTTTTAACCAGATTGTGATGGTTGTATTTTTTTATTGTTTCAGTTCACGTTCGCTAAGATCTGGCTGCTCTACGCTCAGTTTGAGATCCGACAGAAGAACCTGCAGGGAGCCAGGAAGGTCATGGTGAGTTCTCCCACATAGATCCATGTTAATCAGATTAACATGGAGACCAGGAGAGGAAAGTTAGAAATAACGTCTTCATAGAAAAGTGACTGAGGAGCAGAATTATAAATTGTCTGCTCTTGTTTTCTGTTCTCTTATTTTACTTTTTTTTTGTTCCACATGACACATAACTTCACAACTCATAGTTGTGAAGTTATGTGTTGCTTCACAACACATGCAATATTCCAATTTGTTACGTTATTTTACATTCTACAGTCATGGAAAAAATGATTAGACCACCGTTGTTTTCTTCAGCTTCTTGTTCATTTTGATGTCTGGTACAACTAAAGGTTAATTTGTTTGGACAAATATAGTGATAACAACAATAATAGCTTTTCCATTTTCCATGGTTTTCCTCATAATTATTTTGGTTATTATCAATAAAACCATGTTAAATGTCTAGATATCAGCTCTTAAATTAAACTCTTATCAGCTATTTTATTTGTTATCATTATATTTGTCCAAACAAATGAACCTTTAGTTGAACCAGAGATTAAAATGAGCAAGACATTTTCCATGACTGTAGATGTCTTATTTTTTAATATTCTTTATTCTGTCTTCTATATCTATGTGTCTGTATCTTGAGCTGCTGTGACGACTAAATTTCCCCTAAATTGAGTATGAATCAATACTTGTTAGTCAAAAAATGACGTAACCATCAGTGCTGGAAAAGAAAAAACTGAATAAATTGAAGCTGAATTAAATCAGGATCATATAATCTAAACTCTAAATCAAATCTCTTCAAATAAATAGTTTCCAAATTGTCTAGTCAAGCAAAAAAAGTACAGTTACAAACAAATTTGTGACTTAACACTACAAGACAAAGACGGTGAACTTTAAGCAAACTTTCTGCAGATGAACTCCGTCTGACTGCATCTAAAACTTTTTTTTTTATTTTCCAGGGCACAGCGATCGGTAAATGTCCGAAGAACAAGCTGCTGAAGGGCTACATCGAGCTGGAGCTGCAGCTGAGAGAGTTCGACCGCTGCAGGAAGCTCTACGAGAAATACCTGGAGTTCAGTCCTGAGAACTGCACCACCTGGATCAAGTTCTCCGAGCTGGAGACCATCCTGGGGGACGTGGAGCGAGCACGCGCCATCTTTGAGCTCGCCATCGGACAGCCGCGCCTCGACATGCCGGAGGTAAAGAAACCTTTTATTTAGTCTGTGGGGCTGGAAATATGGACTGAAGAAACCTCAAATATATTATAATTAGGGCCGGGACTCGATTGAAAAAAAAATCTAATTAATTAGAGGCTTTGTAATTAATTAATCGTCATTAATTGCATTTTAATCGCATATAATAAAATATATGTATATATATACACTACCGGTCAAAAGTTTTAGAACACACCAACTTTTCCAGAATTTAATTGAAAATTATGCAGTTTAATGTCTCAGTGTACTCTGAAATTAATGCACATTTGCAACATTTAAAATTCTTTATTGAGCATGATAGTGTTTTGAAAGTAAAAAAAAAGATTCAAAATCACATTTTATGTTGGACTAAAGGACTAAAAAAAAGACACAAAATGACCAAAAAAAGACACCAAAAGACACAAAATGACCAAAAAAAGACACAAAATGACCAAAAAAAGACACCAAAAGACACAAAATGACTTACAAAGACATGAAAATAATTCAAAAATGGACAAAATAGCCCAAGACTCCATAGAGTTAAGTTGTTAACCCATTTCTTGTTCCCTGAAAAAGGCCTACTTGTATAATTCTGAAATGTACATTATCTTTCAGTTTTGGTTAAGCTTACCTTTTTTTATTTACCTCTGGCAGTTCACCACTTACCTTTGGACCCTTTCAAGCTGTTCATTTGACTTGAACTGCTTGAATTTCAATTAAAAAAACTGGAAAAATTGGGGTGTTCTAAAACTTTTGACCGGTAGTGTATATATATGGTGATTGACGCTGGTTGGCAGGAGCTGCAACAGTAAAGAGCATAAAATACTTGAATATAAAGTACAATAAAACTACTATAACATAACAAATATGTACAGTATCACAATTAAATAGTCTTGCTCGCTATGGAACCAAACCCTGGTGTTGTTCATATTGGCTCCAACTTTCATATCTAGTGACTAGTTGAACTAACTGCTGCTGTCGTTACTGTTATCAGTAACACCTGTTGTTTTTATACAACCACTACTACCGATATAAGGTCTTTATTTATTCAACGGCTCATAAAAAAGCTCTAACACTTTAGAAATATTAGTCTATTACTAGGGCCGGGACTCGATTAAAAAAATAAATAAATCTAATTAATTAGAGGCTTTGTAATTAATTAATCGTAATTAATCGCATTTTAATCGCATATAAATATTTGACCTGAGAACAGTGAGAAGTAATTTTTAGTATACCATTGAATAATGACTGAATACATTAGCTTAAGCAACAAAAATATTGTTTATTTTTGTTGAAGTCCAACAGACCAGTGACATTTTTGCCATAAGTGTAGCAATAGCATATTTATAAATCTAGTACATTTCATAAATCCAGGTAGCCTATAGGTAGGTAGACCTTCTGTAATACTTTGTAGAATACTATATAGTAGAATACTTTGGTTTTTGAAGTAAAACACAATCCACGCTAGCTAGCACACTAGCCGCTAGCTGCTATATGTTTAGCATTGAGGTGATACTTGAGGCTGGATGTGCTGCTATGGTGATATGTGAATTCCTTGTTGCCTAGCAACACAACCATGCTCTTATGGACGCTTCCATCCGTTGGTTTTTAGTAACTAAATGTCCCATCATCCACGGGGCCAACCGAAGGTCTCATCAGCTTCTTCCTTCATGTTCACTGTGGTTTGTTGTTGTCTCAACTCATCAACGCTAGTTGGTGCTCCAGTATAATCGGTCCTCCTGAAACTCATCCAGTGAGAAACGTTCCGCCGTGCAAAAATAAGTGCCATTAAAATGCGTCAATTTTTGTGTACTTAATTAATCTTAATTAACGTGTTAAAGTCCCGGCCCTAATCCTTTTATTAATCCTTTACAGGACATTGTTATTTTTGTGCATTATAAAACCTTCTAGCAGTTGGTATAAAAGACCTGCAGCATCTCTGACTGACTGACCAGATTAGTCTTAAATTACACAGTTTAATCTGCACATTAACAGTAATATTCTTCAACATCACTTACAACACCTGATAAATCATTTTCCACCCTCTGTCTTCTTATCTCTTTCCTATCCACTGTATTGTTGTTTTTGAATATTTGTATGTGTTTGTATGTATGTATTGTCCATTTGTATTCTTTTTCACTTTGTGTTTTTTTGTAAAGCGTCTTTGTGTATTTTGAAAAGCGCTATATAAAACTGATGCATTATTATTAATATTCTGACTGTTTGTAACTGTGTGTTGTCTCCAGGTGCTGTGGAAGTCCTACATTGACTTTGAGATCGAGCAGGAGGAGTTTGGGAACACCAGGAACCTTTACAAGAGGCTGCTGCAGCGAACGCAGCACGTTAAGGTCAGAGCTGCAGGCTGGAGACACAAGATTACACAGAAATACAGTCAGAAGACTCAAATATACAGACGTGAACCCTAACCCCAAAACATTTGACAAAAGTAAATCTATCATGCAGACATTTAAAACACTTAAAGGAACACTCCACCGTTTTTTCATATTAAAACATGTTATTCGGTCAAGTAAGACGAGTTGATACAGACCTCTTGCGTCTCAATGCGTGCACTCAATCGCCCTGGCGCGCGGCGTCACTTGGCTAGCACTTAGCTTAGCCCAGTTCATTCATTAGGATCCAAACAGATGGACAGTTAGAAGTGACCAAACTCCTCCACGTTTTCCCTATTTAAATACAGCTACACGAGTAGTTAAACGACCAAGTATGGCAGTACCAAGCATGCGCAGTAATATCATCACTTCCGCTCCCTCTCACTTCCGTCAGGAGTGATGATATTACTGCGCCGAGTCGAAGTGCTCCCAAGTGCTATTCCGCCATACATTATAGTTCTCCTTTTTATCCGCTTCGAAAAGCGCCACGTTTTATTTTGTGTCGCCATACTTGGTCGTTTAACTACTCGTGCAGCTGTATTTAAATAGGGAAAACGTGGAGGAGTTTGGTCGCTTCTAACTGTCCATCTGTTTGGATCCTAATGAATGAACTGGGCTAAGCTAAGTGCTAGCCAAGTGGCGCCGCGCGCCAGGGCGATTGAGTGCACGCATTGAGACGCAAGAGGTCTGTATCAACTCGTCTTACTTACCCGAATAACATGTTTTAATATGAAAAAACGGTGGAGTGTTCCTTTAAAGTAAATTTAAAGAAAAAGTTATAATCTTTGTGTAAAACACTGGTTAAAGGGGGAAGGTTATTCTTTAACAAAATGGTCTACTTTTACATAGCTAGCATTAATTTAAACGTGCAATTTAAGACACTATAAAAACTTAAAGCATTCAAAAATACACCTCAATACACCTTGACTCCGTTTGAATTCAGCCGTATTTTCTGGAGAATGTGGCGCCGTCTCAAAACAATGAGGGGCCTGAAACTGCAGTTCTCCGGTTGTGCAGGATTCCCCTATTACCAAGATTTTTATTTTTTTTATTTTATTTATTTGGCACAGTTTTCAAAGAAAGAAAATAACATAATAATAACAACAATAATACAATTTATATATTCCATATACATATTGAAATAAAATAAAGACGTGTCAGGAAAACCCAAAAACCCCTCATGGGGCTTGAATAGTGGGATTCCCTAATATGACATAAAAATAAAAGTTTCGTTTCAGACTGATGCCCATTTCTTTTATAATCAACTATCCAAGTATTAACGGTGACCTCTGACCTCTGACCTCCTGCAGGTTTGGATCAGCTACGCTAAGTTCGAGCTGTCCATCGACGGCCCCGAGCGGCTGCAGAAGTGCCGTCAGATCTTCGAGGAGGCCAACAAAGGAATGAGGAGCTGTGAGGAGAAGGAGGAGCGCCTCATGCTGCTGGAGTCCTGGAGGGACTTTGAGAGGGAGTTCGGCTCCGACAACAACATGGAGAGAGTGAGGAAGCTGCTGCCGGAGAAGGTGAAGAAGAGGAGGAAGCTGACGGCCGAGGACGGGGTGAGAACCAGAACTCTTTATACATTTAAACTGGAGAACACAGAGAACACAGAACCCTCTACAGATGATCTACTCATTATTAGTAGTATATATATATATTATTTATTATTAGACTGGTTTATTTTAGTGTCAGTTGTTTTTAGATAGTTTGTTTTCCATCTGCTTATATACTTTTCAGTATGTTGTATGGTATTCTCTCTTCTCCTTCTCTCTTCCCTCTCCTCTTTTTTCTCTCTCTTTTTGATCTTTCTCTCTCTCCGCTCTCTCTCTTTGGTCTCCCTCTTTTCTCTTTTTGTTCTCTCGATCTCCGTCTCTTTTCTCTCCGCTCTCTTTTTTCTCCGCTCTCTTTTTTCTCTCTTCTCCCTCTGGTTTTTCTTTTTTCTCTCTTCTCTTTCTCTCTCTCCCTCTTTTCTCGCTCTTTTTTTCTCTCCGCTTTCTTTCTCTCTCCTTCTCTCCGTCTCTTTTCTCTAGCCCTTTTTTCTCTCCCTCTTTTTCTCTTCGCTTTCTTTCTCTCCCTTTTTTCTCTCTTCGCCTTCTCTCCGTCTCTTTTCTCTCGCCCTCTTTTCTCTCTTTCACTCTCCTCCCATCTCCCTCTCTCGCTCTGAATCTTGTTTAGTTCCAGTCAGTTCTGATATTAGTTGGATAAAATAAATCATATAAAAATATGAAAGTGGGCGTAAGAATTTTATATTTTTAACTTATTAACGAAAGGAAAAAACTAATGTTTTCCGCTTTAAGTTACTCTCACATGAAGATTTACTGTTTTTATTAGTTATTCTAATCATTAATAAACTAATTATGGAGTGCTGATATCCCCATGTTGTCTCATGGATGATAAAACAGTAAATCTGTAATAATGTGTCGTCTTGTTGTTCCAGTCTGACGCGGGTTGGGAGGAGTACTACGACTACATCTTCCCCGAGGACGCCGCCAACCAGCCCAACCTCAAACTGCTCGCCATGGCCAAGATGTGGAAGAGGCAGCAGGTGCAGGACAGCATCGAGGAGGAGGAGGAGAACGAGGAGCAGCAGGAGGACGAGGAGGAGAACAAGGAGCAGGAGGAGAACAGGCAGGAGAAATCTCCCGACGCGGCTGAAGACTCGACGTCGTCCCCGTCGTCCTCCGAGGAAGCTGCAGCTCCGCCAGACGACCAGCCGGAGAAAAACAACAACTCCGACAAAAACTCAGAGACTGAAAAAGAGGCGGAGACGTTCGACGACCGAGACGACGGCGGCAGCAGCAGCGAGGACGAAGAAGATGAAGATAAAAATAAAAAGAAAGAGAGCGGAGAAGAGGAGGAGGAGAAAGATTAAAGTTTCTCCGCTCAGATCTTCTTCACCCTGGATTCATTTTTCTACTTTTTTCTTTTTATAACAAAAACAAACAGCTGATGATCCATCCGTCTTTATTGTGTTGTGTGACCATGTTTCTGCATTACACAGACGTCAAATTCAACTTTGCGTGTCGTTTTATTTTCTTAACAAAAACATTTGAATTTACAGGGAACGGGGGCTGGCGGCGTGGCTCTCTGACTGGAACGATGAGCAGCAGTAAGCGTCTGAGACGGTTTAACTATGTACAGTGAGACTGAGACTGAGCAGGCCTGAATTATTAGATTCATCCACATGAGATGGTAGAGAAGAGAGAGAGAGTCAGAGAGCCACCGGCTGTTATTCGATGTCCTCGGGTCGGACCGGGTGAGGCAGCGGGATGATCGACTTCTTCTCCGTGTCTCGGGACAGAGCTTTCCTCATGTCTGCAACAAGGAGAGAAAAAAAACAGAGAAACAGTCAGTTTAAATCAGAATTCAGCTGTTTGCTCCGATGGAAACAGCGCCCTCTGGTGGTGGATTTTAGAAAGACAAAGCAGATTTCTGTCCAGGAAAATAGACGATTTATTAATTCCTGAGACAGAATTAGGGCTGGGCGATATGGACCAAAAGTCATATATTTAGTCATATTTAGGCTGAATATCGATATACGATATATATCCTAATATTTTTATTGTAATGTGAGAGCAAATGTTCAGTCAAAGTCAAATATGACATGTCACAAGTAGTTTTATTGAAACTGTTTATTTAAGTCAACAAATACTGTATAACAGGAGTAGCTTTAAAAAAAAATCAAAGCTCCATAAAGTGCACATTTTAATAGAAATAGCCTATGAAATAGAATAGGCCAATCTTTTTCTGAAATAAATATATTTATGTGACAAAAGAATAACGAACATTACGAAATAACTAAAATATGACAAACCCTAGTGAGGGCAGCATTTATATAGAAAGAAAGAAAAATATTTTTTAACTATATTGATATATGAGATATGGTCTAATTCCATATTGCATATAAAAATATATCAATATATTTTTCATATCGCCCAGCCCTAGACAGGAATATAAAAAATGATGACTGCGTATTAGGGCCAAGTATGAAAAAAAAAAAAGGACCGGGGGAGGGGGGGTAACATTTCAAGAAAAAAGTGGCAGATTTATGAGAAAAAGTCGAAAAAATAGTGTTTTGTATTTTGTCATATACTTTTATAGAATCTAACTTTCTTATTGCAGCCAAAGGAGTTGCCCCCCCCCAGTTTCAGTTTTGGTTCTTGTGAGATCTGTCCATACACGCATTTTTAGTGTTTTTTGTTCAGGTTTTGCAGCCCAGATTAAAAAAAATTCTATGTATTTTTAATGTTTATGCAAAAATATAACTATTGCTGTGAACTAATCCTGAAATAAATAAACAAGGCAAAAAAAACACATGACTCACATAGTTTAAAAAAAAAAAAGAATTATTTTTATTTTAGAAAATCATGTTTTTCCAAAGCCCTACTTTTATCTGTTTCAAGATTGATTTCATAATCTCATTTCTTTAAGTATTCAGTATTAGTCCCAAATTAACATTGACTGTATTTTTTTGGTGGATTATCCAGATTAACTGACTTTTCTAAAGGAAATGAATCTAAAATCAGACCCTATGATAAATATCTACTAAAACACCTTTACTGCCTGTTTAGTTTTTCTCTTCATGAGTCTAATTTGATTAAACAGAGAACCTTTATATGTTAAAACATCCTCTATATTGGATAAGTTGTCTCACCGTAGGCGTCTTCGTCTGGCTCCCCGTTGCTGGCGCTGTAATACTCGATGACGGTTCGGTAAACGCTGTAGCCCAGACGCTTGTACATGTTCACCGCCACCTGGTTGGAGACTCGTACGAACAGATCCACGAAGAATCCTCCTTTCCTACAACAGAACACAGAGAAACTCAGTCATCAGCTGATCACACAGACACAACTCATGACACAGCAGCTGGTTTTCAGAATAAAAGCATCAGAACTCATGGTACCTACAGTTGAAACACAGAAGTTTACATACACTATATAAAAAGAAACCTATGCTTTTTTTCTCACTGTCTGACGTGAAATCAGACAATCAATTTTCCTGTTTTAGGTTATTCTGGCATTTAGCAAATAGAAATAATTTTGGTAATCCTAATGGACCTTAAACAGGAAAAGTGATGTGCATGTGTGTCTTTTTATATAGTGTATGTAAACTTATGGTTTCAACTGTACGTGTTCAATTTGAATGTTTAAAAACGTCCATTATGTGGTCAGATATTATGAGGAAATGTGTTTGTTTTTTTTAGATTTTTAAACTCTGAAATGGGTCAATTTGACCCACAACATAACAGGAGGGTTAATATATAAAAATGTCCTAGGCATTAATTGTAAAACATTCATAAAGCAGAGGAGATATATATAGTTTGTCTAAGTTTAATTTCTTTCTTTCTACATCAGTATATAAAGGCAAAGAAATTGATTTGAAATTGATTAAAATTGATCAGAATTTTTGGATGTTACAAATGTTTGTGACCAATATCTCAACACAAACTGTTAATTTTTGTCCATATGCAGCTTCTGTTTATTATACAGGTGCATCTCAATAAATTAAAATATCATAGAAAAGTTTATTTAAGTCAGTAATTTAATTTAAAAAAAGCAGTATTAGTATTTGCCTTTAGATTGTATAATTTGAGTGAATGTGGTGCGTGCAGCCACCAACCTCTCTGAGATCTCCTCCAGCATCTCCATCAGTTTGGCAGCGAGTCCGAGTCTCCTGAACTCAGGAGCCACAGAAAGAGCCGTGACGTGACCGTGCCACTCCTCCCGCGCCACAGATCCCTCCGCCTTCCCCATGACTGCAACACAACACACGAATAAGACACAAATACTTTATTTAGACTAAACTAGAATGATGATAAAGTGGAATGTGTAATAACTAGGGCCGGGGCTTTAACGTGTTAATTAAGATTAATTAATTACACAAAAATGAACACGTTAAAAAAATTGACCCATTTTAATCACACTTATTTTTGCACCGCGGAACGTTTCTCACTGGATGAGTTTCAGGAGGACCGATTATACTGGAGCACCAACTAGCGTTGATGAGTTGAGACAACAACAAACCACAGTGAACATGAAGGAAGAAGCTGATGAGACCTTTGGTTGGCCCCGTGGATGATGGGACATTTAGTTACTAAAAACCAACGGATGGAAGCGTCCATAAGAGCATGGTTGTGTTGCTAGGCAACAAGGAATTCACATATCACCATAGCAGCACATCCAGCCTCAAGTATCACCTCAATGCTAAACATATAGCAGCTAGCGGCTAGTGTGCTAGCTAGCGTGGATTGTGTTTGACTTAATAAACCAAAGTATTCTAGTTTACAGAAGGTCTACCTACCTATAGGCTACCTGGATTTATGAAATGTACTATATTTATAAATATGCTATTGCTACACTTAATGGCAAAAACTGCACTGGTCTGTTGGACTTGGACAAAAATAAACAATATTTTAGTTGCTTAAGCTTATGTATTCAGTCATTATTCAATGGTATACTAAAAATCCATGTGAAAAAAAATTACTTCTCACTGTTCTCAGGTCAAATATTTATAAAATGCGATTAATTACGATTAATTAATTACAAAGCCTCTAATTAATTAGATTTATTTATTTTTTTTATCGAGTCCCGGCCCTAATAATAGACTAATATTTCTAAAGTGTTGGAGCTTTTTTATGAGCCGTTTCATAAATAAAGAACCTTATATCGGTAGTAGTGGTTGTATAAAAACAACAGGTGTTACTGATAACAGTAACGACAGCAGCAGTTAGTTCAAGTGTCACTAGATATGAAAGTTGGAGCCAATATGAACAACACCAGGGTTTGGTTCCATAGCGAGCAAGACTATTTAATTGTGATATTGTACATATTTGTTATGTTATAGTTGTTTTATTGTACTTTATATTCAAGTATTTTATGCTCTTTACTGTTGCAGCTCCTGCCAACCAGCATCAATCACCAAAACCTATTTGGTGAATTAATCTGATTGTGATTCTGAGTTCTTGTTGTTTTGGTTCCATAAAAAGCTAATTTAACCAGATATAAACCAAGCCTGAATTCTGTTGTGAACTCGCTTTATGGAACTGAAGCAACTAAAAAATTATTCAGATTTAATCAAGAGGTTTTTTTAAGTAAACTAACTTAATGGAACATTTCCCTGAATTTAATCAGAATTTGGGAATTATTAATTCTATTATGACTAAATAGGTTTACTAAATATTATTATATTTATATTTATAATATATATTTATATTTGTAATAAACATTTATGATATTTGTTTTAAGGATGCACTGAAGTGTTTTCACTGACTAACATGTCATGGCAGTGACTGACCACCGGGTGGTGCTATAGAGTCCAGTTCTAGCTGTTAAAGTCACATTTTAATCCTATTTACTAATTTTATTTAAGTTAATTTAAACAAAAACACATTATACTAGTTGTTATTTAATGTTTACTATGAATAATGGTCCAAGTGTTGTTATAGTTCATGATTTCCTCTGCAATTTAATGCAGTAATTTAAAGTTAAAATAACATGAAAGATAATTTATATAAATATATGGTCCTTTAAGGCCAGATATTTAAGGATTTAGTTAATTTAAATTACAAAGAAAATAAATAAGTGAATAAAATTATCACTTGTCTACCCACATAGAAAGTATTTTTTTTCTTTTTTTTAATTTAAATTGTATCCATGTTTTGTGGTACAGTGGAGAGAAAAAAACAGATTTTTTTTTCATTTTTGTTGTTGTTTATTCTTGAAATGTTACTACAGTTAATTCATTCAAAAACACATTATAGAAGTTGGCCTGTTACAATAAGTACTCTGGCTTATTAAATGTAGTTAAACTTTGTTGTCATGTAACCGTCAACAGCTACCAAAAGATGAACGATACAGAACAAAAAAGTCAGAATGAAGTTGAGGTCAAATGTTGCCACTAGCAGTTAGTTTCAGCTGAACATCTGTTTCCATAGCAACTGGAGTTTAACTTCTATTGTTACATTATTGTTAGACACTTCTGTGGTCGACTCCAGAGAAATAAGAGAAATAAGTTTAGTGAAAAGTTAGTTTGTTGAACCATCATTGAACGTAAAAAGGTGAAAATCTTCTGTAAAGAACAATCTCTCCGACCACTCAAACATCCTAAACAATAAATTAAACATTATAAAAATAAAATAAAGACACGATAAACTCACTGTAGCCCATCAGTTCTCCTCCAGGAGCCTCAGCCACAATGAAGTACTCGGGCCAGTGAGCCAGGTACTGCAGGTAGAACGGGATCCCATACTGTCAGAGGTCAAAGGTTAAAGAAAACTACAGACTTCACTGTCTCTTTAAATTATCAATCAATCAATCAATCAATCAATCAATCAATCAATCAATCAAACTTTACTTGAATAGCACTTTTCATACAAAAGAAATGTAACACAAAGTGCTTCGCAGAAAAAAAGAATAAAGCTGGAGGCAGGTTGGAAATCAATTAGATAAAATAAAGTAAGGGTAAGACAAAATAAAATAAAATAAAGACAAAAGTAAATAATAATAATAATAACAATAACAAGCAATACAGATAGATAAAAAAAATAGATGAGAAAAATTAATAATACATTTTTAACAAGCATGGTAAAATATATATATAGAAATAGACTAATAAATAATAGCAACTAAATAAATAAATAAAAGAAGATGTTGTAACACTAAGATGCATGAGCAGAAAATATTTAAAAATGGTTCAAGTAAAAGCCAAATTAAAGAGATGAGTCTTAAGTTTGCTCTTAAAAATATGAACAGTCTGAAATTATGACAATACATTACATGTAAATTGACAGATTAGATCACATGGAAAACTGATATTTCTTTACAAATGAAGGATACAGTTTCTGTCAGTGGGTCCAAGTTACTGTTGGAGAAAAACACAAATAAAATCAGTTCAACTGTTATTTATCAATAAGAATATTTGAACTCTCTTTAATGAAGACACAAACAAACCAAACTCAATTGAATAATTTAACGCTTTCCAAATTAACGTTATTAACACATATGAACCTAAAATGACTAGTTAAATAAAGTAATTTTATTAGGAATTATGATAAATATGGAAAAACCGTTTCTGACCAAACACCATGATTTTAATATGACATTATTAGCTAAAGTCCTAGCTCAGTTAGCTAACTAGATAGCATAGATAGATAGATAGATAGATAGATAGATAGATATACTTTATTTATCCCAAGCTGGGAAATTACAGTGTAGCAGCAGCATTACACACAGAGACAATAACAACACAATTAAGTAAAAAGAACAACCTAGGCATACTTCAAGCAATAAAATATAAAAATACAATAAAAATACAATAAAATATAAAGTGTCTAAAGAAGGAGTAGAATAGAATTCCAGTGCAGAATAAATATGAATATACAGTATAAAAATGTTGGTGCTATGAAACAAATAAGGTGCAATGAACAGTGTGCATAAAAAACAAGTTAACAATAGGCAAGTTAATTCTATTTTATTCCTAAAAACACAGTTAATTGACTAATTTAACGTATGCCGATTTATCCATAAGACTCTAAAGCTTTATAAAATCTTCCAGTCAGGGATTTAAATGTGTCTTTATTGCCTGTAAAACTATAACTACTAAATTATCTCTTTTTTAAATGGAGTTTGGTGTCTGTAGTCACATTTTCTATCCTGCTAACGCTGCTAGCGAACAGAAACAGGAAGTGTAGATGACACCAACACATAAACACAACAGCTTGTTGGTAAATAAACAGTTTACAGTAAAAGGGACCAGACGTGACTCACATATTGTTGAATTTAAATAAATCATCGCAGGTAAAAGGTCTTAATGTTGTCATGTCGGCTAGCAGCTCTGTGTCCTTTCACCTCTCACAGGAAGAGACTTCAGATTACTGTGGAAGAAGGAACAGATACAGAGAGCAGCGCCCCCCGGCGGAGAGGAGGAGGTACTGCAGGGTGGAATAATAATACCAGCCACAGATACACTCACAAAACATAAATCCGTAGTTTTCTCTCATAAATCTTAATAAAATCTTGATACATTTTTTTATCCTCATAAATTAAGGTTCATAAAATTAAATTCATAAATTAAATAAAGAAATTTGTTTTCTGTTGTAAATTTGGGGGTTATTTCCTCAAATTGTTGTGAGTCTCTTCTTGTAAATTTGTGAGTTTTTCCCCCATAAATTTGTGAGTTTTTTCCTCATAAGATTGTTAATTTTCTTTAGTCAATCTGTGAGTTTTCTCCCCATAAATTTTTGATTTTTTTCCTCATAAATTGTTTGTTTTCTGTTGTAAATTTGTGAGTTTTTTCCCCATAATTTTTTTTTTTTCTTGTAAATTTGTGATCCCCCCCAAAAAAAGATTTTTTTCCTCATAAAATTGTTTGTTTTCTGTTGTAAATTTGTGGGTTATTTCCTCAAATTTTTTTGAGTTTCTTCTTGTAAATTTGTGAGTGTTTTCCTCATAAGATTGTTAATTTTCTTTTCTTCTTGTAAATTTGTGAGTGTTTTCCTCATAAGATTGTTAATTTTCTGTAGTCAATCTGTGAGTTTTCTCCCCATAAATTTGTGATTTTTTTCCTCATAAATTGTTTGTTTTCTGTTGTAAATTTGTGAGTTTTCCCCTTAAAAATTGTTTGTTTTCTGTTGTTAACTTGTGAGTTTTTTTCCCATACATTTTTTTATTTTTTTTCTTGTAAATTTGTGACCCCCGCCCAAAAAAATATTTTTTCCTCATAAAATTGTATGTTTTCTGTTGTAAATTTGTGAGTTTTCTCCTCATAAATTGTTTGTTTTCTGTTGTAAATTTGTGAGTTTTTTCCTCATAAAATTGTTTGTTTTCTGTTGTAAATTTGTGAGTTATTTCCTCATTAATTTTTTGAGTTTTTCCCCATAAATTTGTCAGTTTTTTCCCCATAAATTTGTCAGTTTTTTCCTCATAAGAATGTTAATTTTCTGTCGTAAATCTTTGAGTTTTCTCCCCATAAATTTGTGATTTTTTTCCTCATAAATTGTTTGTTTTCTGCTGTAAATTTTTGAGTTTTCTCCTCATAAATTAATTTTTTTCTTCATAAATGTGTGAGTTTTTTCCTCATATAATCGCTAGTTTTCTGTCTTAAATTTGTGAGTTTTTTCTCATAAATTTAATTTTTTTACATATATTTGTTAGTTTTCTCTTGTAAATTTCTGAGTTTTATTCCCCATAAATTTGTGAGTCTTTTTTCCTCATAAAATTTGTAGTTTTCTGTTTTAAATTTGTGAGGTTTTTTTCTTGTAAATTTGTGAGTTTTTTCCTGATAAATTTCCTCATAAAGTTGTCACTTTATTAGCTGCATTTACTAATATATTATAATACAACAGTCAATACAGGTTCTGTTTCTGTTAAAGTCGTTTTTAAACAGATGCTGATGCTGTTGTTTATGCTGCTGTTTGACTTATATTGCATGATATTGATTTGTGTTTATATTATTTGTCCATCACATTTATTTCAGTGAAATTTGGCAAAATAACAGAAATGCCTCAATATGAAATATTCTGCAGTTTTATTTCAGTTTTTCTTCACTGGTAATATACTGCTAGTTATCATCACCTGCTGGTGGCATAAAGAACAGCAACTAATTATTTAAAAACATTAAATATTTGTTAAATTATAGGTAGAAAACAGAATAAAAGAGTCTATTAAATAGGCTACGTATATGGCAAAAGACCATTCTTATTTATTTCTTAATTTAAAAGATAAAATATGATAAGATAAGATTATATAAGACTTTTTTTTAATGCCCAGTTGATTGGAAATGGTATAGATATATTTTTGGAAACAGTATAGAGAAATGGAGAATGTAAAAAGAATGAGAAATGAATGGCATATAAGACCAAAATAACAATATAATTTAAATAAATAACTATAAAAGAGCATTGCACTGTAACATAAAAACAAAATAGAGTATACAATTGGTGAAGTATGATATAGTCAAAGGTAGTAATATAGTATAATAATATATTCTATAATCCAGCAATATTACACAGAATATGAAAAATAACATGGCACAGTCTGGATATAATCTAGTGTAACATAGTATTCAGTGTATTAATATATAAAATAGAAAACTAAGCAGCTTATTATACATATAACAGAATAAATCAACATATAAAGCCAGGTTTAAATAATGGTCCAAAGGTTTTTATAGTTCACTGCAATTTCAAAGTAATTTAAAGTTAAAATAACATAAACTATAATTTATATAAATATATGGTCCTGTAAGGCCAGATATTAAAAGATCAGTTCATTTAAATGACACAAATAAATAATTAAAATTCTCACTTATCTACCCACATAGAACATTTTTGCATTTTTTTTTATTATTTGTTGTTGTTGTTTCTGTTTCAGGTTTTGAATAATAACCAAGGTGTTATTTCCAATTCATCCTGAGGTTGACATGAACATCTGAACTTAATAAATAAAACAAATAATCCAAAAGTTGATGAAATATTTCATTTAAAAACACTAAAGTCAGCCTGATTCAACACTGGAGGAATTCATCATCTGGTACTTGTTTTCATCAGAAGTTCCCGTCTTTGTTTTTCACTAGAACTGTACCGACACTTTGGACCCTTTGGATTTAGGATCCTGCTGGGAGGACACCTCCTCCTCACGAGGCTGCTCCTCCTGCAGCTCTGGAGGCAGAGGGGCGACCGTCGCCATGGCAGCACAACACACACACACACACACACACACACACACACACACACACACACATCACAAGTGAGTTTTGTTCTGTAAACAGAGTCGATTTGACAAGAAACGCCCAGTTAAAGATCAGAAATACAGCCAGGTAAACTGAGGAGGAGGAGCAGGAGGAGGAGGAGGAGAGCGGAGGAGGAGGAGAGAGAGAGAGAGAGAGAGAGAGAGAGGAGGAGGAGGAGAGAGGAGGAAGAGGAGGAGAGAGAGGAGGAGAGAGAGGAGGAGGAGAGAGAGGAGGAAGAGGAGGAGAGAGAGGAGGAGGAGGAGAGAGAGAGGGAGGAGGAGGAGAGAGAGGAGGAGGAGGAGAGAGAGGAGGAGGAGGAGGACAAGGAGGAGAGAGCAGGAGGAGGAGGAGAGAGAGAGGAGGAGGAGAGAGAGAGAGGAGGAGGAGGAGAGAGAGGAGGAGGAGAGAGAGGAGGAAGAGGAGGAAGAGAGAGAGGAGGAGGAGAGAGAGGAGGAGAGGAGAGGAGAGAGAGAGAGGAGGAGGAGAGAGAGAGGGGGAGAGAGAGAGAGGAGGGGGGGAGGACAAGGTTACCCAGACCCCTCTCCCCATTACCCTGACCCCTCTCCACATTACCCAGACCCCTCTCCACATTACCCAGACCCCTCTCCCCATTACCCTGACCCCTCTCCTCATTACCCTGACCCCTCTCCACATTACCAAGACCCCTCTCCACATTACCCAGACCCCTCTCCCCATTACCCTAACCCCTCTCCACATTACCAAGACCCCTCTCCACATTACCCAGACCCCTCTCCCATTACCCTGACCCCTCTCCTCATTACCCTGACCCCTCTCCACATTACCCAGACCCCTCTCCCCATTACCCAGACCCCTCTCTACATTACCCAGACCCCTCTCCACATTACCCAGACCCCTCTCCACATTACCAAGACCCCTCTCCACATTACCCAGACCCCTCTCCCCATTACCCAGACCCCTCTCCACATTACCCTGACCCCTCTCCACATTACCCTGACCCCTCTCTACATTACCCTGACCCCTCTCCCCATTACCCTGACCCCTCTCCCCATTACCTAGACCCCTCTCCCCATTACCCTGACCCCTCTCCCCATTACCTAGACCCCTCTCCCATTACCCTGACCCCTCTCCCCATTACCCAGACCCCTCTCCCCATTACCTAGACCCCTCTCCCCATTACCTAGACCCCTCTCCTCATTACACAGACCCCTCTCTACATTACCCAGACCCCTCTCCTCATTACACAGACCCCTCTCCCCATTACCCTGACCCCTCTCCCCATTACCCAGACCCCTCTCCCCATTACCTAGACCCCTCTCCCCATTACCCTGACCCCTCTCCCCATTACCCAGACCCCTCTCCCCATTACCCAGACCCCTCTCCACTTTACCCAGACCCCTCTCCACATTACCCAGACCCCTCACCACATTACCCTGACCCCTCTCCATGGAGTAAGAAACCTGCACCCCCAAATCGCCCCCATAACATAAAAAGGCAAACATATCTTGAACGTTTAATTCAGCCATTTCCATATTTAAACTATTAACTCCATGACAGCCAGAACAGAAAAATAGGAAAATATATGGTAGCAATAAAAACTTATAACGATAAAACATTAAAATTAAAATAAAGAAAAAAATGATTGATCCTTATCCCAATCTTTTAAAATTGCTGACACATCTATTTAATTTTATCTATATATATTTTATGAAATGTTTCCACTTTGTTTTATTGGTTCTTATACAGGAGGAGGAGAGAGAGGAGGAGGAGACAGAGAGGAGGAGTAGGAGGAGGAGGAGGAGGAGGAGGAGTCAGCAGGTATGAAGACCTGCTGCCATCAGCTGTTCCCATCAGTGGGGGAAGCCTCGAGGAGTGAACTCCTTCATCCAGATGGATCTCCTTCAGGTGGTCGGATTCTTCAGCCTCCTCATCCTCACCTCCTCCCAGACAACCACCACCTCCTGGTACTACATGGACCACACCTCCTCCGACGACTGGGCCCCCGTCGATCACACCGACGACGACTGGACCCCCACAGACAGGTACGCACACACACACATTCTTGTACTTCAATCTTTGTGAGGACCCTCATTGTAACAGTGAATTCCCTTACAAGGTTATAATAGTTTTGGATTTTTCATCAGTTTTAGTTTTAATTTTGTTGTTAATTTTTGTTTTCAAATCCAGTTAGTTTTAATGACTTTTTAGAGTGAGTTTGCTAGTTTTAGTTTAGTATTTATTTTTTGAAATGCTTTAGTTTTAGTTTAGTTTTCATTAGTTGTAGTTTTTTGTAATGGGGTATTTGTTGGGTGGGAGATTAAAAGAGGTCACAGTAAATTTTGCCTTTATTTCCTTTGTCTGATCCATCTTCATTATGTATGAAAAAAGTTGACAAAGAGGAAAATGAAGGACATTTTCACTATAATTTTAGTTAGTTTTGTAACCACACAATACAGTTTCAGTTAATTATCATTATCATGTAACCTTTAACCCTAAAAACAAAGTCTGAAATCTCAAAAAAGCCTTTAAAGAAGTAAGGACCGGCTGAAATGTCCTCACTTTGCAAAAATGTCCTCACTCTGTTGGTTAAAAACGTGTTCTGGTCCTCACTACGTAGAAAGAACAAGAACACACACACACACACACACACACACAGGTGCAGGTAGAATAAAATATAACAAAAAAAGAAATAAATTGAAGAAAAATAGGAAATACAAAGAGGTATAAAATGTAATAAAAATTAAATAACAAACTATAAAAATGTAAGAAATGTAAAATATACAAATTAAAGATAAAAAGTAAATTTCAAAAGAGATATTAAATTAATTTACACATCCATTCAGTCATTTTGTGTCTTTTTTTGGTCATTTTGTGTCTTTTTTTTAGTAATTTTGTGTGTTTTTTTGGTCATTTTGTGTATTTTTTGGTAATTTTGTGTGTTTTTTTAGTCATTTTGTGTCTTTTTTTGGTCATTTTGATACTGCCTCCAGCGGCCCCCAGGTAATTTAAGTTTGAGACCCCTGATGTAAGGTAAAAAAAAACATCTCCTACTTTCCTTTGTCGAAAAAAAGAAACCTAAGAATAATATTCAGAGTAGACAAAATGAACTTGCTAGAAGTAACAAGAGGACACATTTGTTGGGGACTATTTGAGTATTTATTTGAGCATTTTCTGAGTTTTCTGTCTTTGAATTTTCTGTCTCTGCAGCAGAATTAAATTTAGTTTAATGCTCAAAAAAACCACACGTGCTAAAAAAAAAAAGTCTGCAGCAGCAGCGTGTGTCTCAAGACGCACTAACGAGTCCTCGTTAGTCGGAATAATCCACAGAGTATTTCCAATTAAGTCTGTTTATGATCACAGAACACCTTTTTCCCCTCTGGACTCTGTCTGTGTTTGTGATTTAACCTGTTCAGCAGTGAAACAAAGTACTAAAATCCTTCATTTAAATAAAAATACACTGTAAAAATACTCTATTACAACTAAAAGTCCTGCATTGAACATGTTTTATATCAGGAAAAGTTTGAAAAATCAGGAGAAGTTAGTTAAAGTATAAAAATGTCCCTGGAGGTTGTGACTGTTATAATGTAAAAACAGGATTTCACTGTTTTCACTGCGGCTGATTGAGGTTGAGCTCATTTTGAGCTTTTAACTAATTATTATTTATTTTATTTATTCACTTTTAATGTTGATTATTTTCTCCATTAATCGATGGATGGATTTTTTGTAATTAATCATAAATTGCATTTCGTCACGATTACACAGTTTGTTTTTTCCAACCAACTTAAAGAAAAATTAAATATTAAAATAGTATTTTATATATTTACGTTATTTATAAAATTAAAATTGAAAAACCTTAAAAACCTCCAAATCTTCACATTCATGCAACTAGAAACATGTTTGTTTGTTTTTTGGGCTGAAAAATGTGTTTAAAATAATTTATGAGTTTTATTCTGTCAATAAAATCCTTGTTTCATTTGTGCAACTCCAATTCCAAAAAAGTTGGGACGCCACAGCTCAGCTTGCTGGTATGACAAAAGCGAAAACATAGCAGTTGCTATGGAGACAACCTTCCAAGGCCTCCAGACAGTAGCAGACAGTCAAAAGGTCTAGGCAGTTTCTAATAAACCTTGAGTCAGGGCTGTAAGGGTGGAGGGCAGATAAGATTGGAATTTGGGCTGTAGGCGAAAAGTGGCAGACGTTTTTCTGCAACTCAGGCTCCGTTTACATGATGACGGTCTGAACAGGAGACTCAAAAGTGGCGTGGCGTCTTCACTTCTTATTCCTCGTTTAGACGAGCATTTTCGGGAGGAAATCTGCTGCATACGGTGACGCAAAAGTGTGAGAAATTCGATTGTATACATTCCATCACTTAAAGCCATAAGAGCATCTTTGGGCATGCAGAAGTTTTCACGCCACACATTTTCATCAGCTACTCCTTCCACAAAGTTCTCCACCATCACTAGATCTCCCAGGTCTCGTTCACAGCCGTCTGGCTCGCCTCCGACGAATTGCTGCATCCAGAATGTGATGGAGGTAATTCCAGATCCTTCTCTGTTCACTAATACTATCTGTACATATCCTGTACATTTGGTGGAAAGACTCCTGTAAATTTATTAGAGCTGCCAGAGCAGCTTGAAGGTCCGACGCATGGAAATAATCCCACGTTTCTTTATTTCCTGTACTGGAGCATGTATGTGACGTAAACACATACGTGACGTGAGCAGATCAGATCAGAGTTTTGTGTCTTGTCAGTGTAGACGACACGCTACGGAGGAGAGGATTTAACTTTTCCACTTTGGAGGGTGGTTTCAGATTTTTCCGTCTTTAAGCCCCAAAAACGCCGTCACCGTCTAAACGAAAGGCACTTCCAATAAAATATTTTGTCGTTTTTACCCGCGAGCGTCCTTGTGTAAACGGGGCCTTAATCTTTTCTATAATGTCCATACTGGTCTCCGGATCGATCCAGTCACTTTTCCAAGGCCGTCAGTCGCTCCTTGATTTCATCCAAAGTGCGGTTCTTGACCACAGTACGAGTTCTGACAGCTCTGCCCATTGCATCAATCATCAGAATCAGAATCAGAATCCTCTTTATTGTCATTGCACAGAGTACAAGTACTTAGTACAGCGAAATTAGCCATCAACCCGTCCAAACGTATAAGAAAACTCACAAACAATATGACAGAGGTGAACAGGACAGGAAGACAGGGAGGAAGAGAGAGAAATACAGCACAACATGAGGAGAGGAAAGGAGGAAAAAACAATGAAAAAACCTCAGCTACATAAGCATAATACACTTCAGTGTAGACACTTCGGTAGTGGGGGAATGTACGCGTATCTGTATACGGGGAAGTTGGAGTGAGTAAGCCTGAGACAGACAGCCTTACGGGGCCTTGGACAGCTGTCACCGTTTTCTGTGTATCTTCATAAACCAGAGCAAAGCCTCATCCAATCAGCAAAAGACCTGTCATCAAGGTTCCGAACATAGACTGTATATAAATAATGGACGTAGTCACCGTGACGTCACCCATTGGTTTGTGGCCCGTTGGAAGCCTCGAGTTCAGCATTATACTCCGAGAGAAGCTGCTGCTAATTCATGTTAGCATTAATTGGAGCATTAACTGGGATGTTAGTTTTGGCTAGCAAAAAAACAAAAACAAAATGTATCTTTCTTACCTCAGAAAACTGAGCAGCGACTCCTTGGAGTGTCTGTTAGTCCAACCAAACACTGAACAAGACATTTAATGAACAAAACGTTCAAATAAACTGTCATTAAGTGAAAATACAGTGAAAGGGTCAAAGTTATGAGACCAAGCCGCTAAACGTCCTCTTTTCTATCTATATAACGTTATATATAACTTTATTGACACGTTGCCGTGGATACGCATTGCTCTGCTTCTCTCCTGGTGACGGCTCGCCTTGTCAGTGACCTGTCAATCAAAGGTAGCCCCGCCCCAAATCATACGATTCTTTATCTTCTATTTTCTTCTAAATGGGGCCATTATTAGAACTATTGACATCAAATTGTCTTGAAGAAGATTTTTTACTAGCGATTGAGACAATAATGTTGTCCCTGAAAATTTTTTCTGAGGTAATAAATCAAGTGAGAAGTTTTCAAATTTCTTTTGCAGCCAAACTTAGCGCCCCCTACTGGAATTTTCGGTGAATTGCAGGCTTTATGCACTTCCTGGTGGCTTCCATGCTCAGGCACGGAGATTGCCGCCTGGTTCCGAATAGATAGAGATCTTCAATATCCTCCACGGAAACAGCCACCAGAGACCAGTTGATCAAATTCATGATTTTTTTTAGTTTGAGAGCAGCGTAGAGTAAGACAAAGTAAGACAGAAGACAAGACGAGACAAGAGGAGCGAAGCAGGAAAACACACAGAGGGAGAGAGGGAAAAAGAAAGTCTTAACCCTCTGGAGTCCATCTATTTATTGAAAATACATGTTTTATTTACAGTAATAACTTTATTTATATATCATATGTAGACAAGCTGAGGAAGCCAGTTAAAGTTCAATCATAGGAGCTTTCACAGTGTGACATTTATGTTTCCAGAACATTTTTAAAATGTGAATTTTCTTTCTACATTGAAAACTATTACTATTTTATATTTTACATGCAAATGGACTGTTTTGTAGTTTCATTATTTATTATTTTTTTCTGCTGTTTTTGTGTGTATAAATGTTTTTTTTTTTTAAATGGCACATTTCCATAGACACCTGTGTCTTTTGTTTGTATTTTTGGGTTCCTGGCAGCTTTATACTTTGTTAATTAAAATAAAATGTAAAATCTGACTGATAGCCAAGTTTGTGTGGAGAAAAAGGAGCCATGCATGTGATGTAAGGACAGACTGAAAGATGCTAAACAGAAATTAATACAGAGGAAGTTGACAAATTTGAACCAAAATCTCGTGGACTTCAGAGGTTTAAATGTGTACTAATGCCCAGTGACTCTCTGTCCTGTTGGCCCTCAGCCCGGCGGCCCAGCCCTCCTACCTGCTGCTGGCCCCCACGGCGCTCTGCCCCGGGGTCCCCACCTCCGTGTCCGTCACCATCCTGACCGACTCCACGGTCACCGTGTCCGCCCACATCCTCCACGCCGACCAGACCGTCGCCTCCAACTCTGCCACGGTCACAGGAGGTAAAACTGTTTTATTGTTTTATTTGGATCCCCATTAGCTGCAGCTATTCCTCCTGGGGGTCCCACATGTAATATACAGTACATACAACTTCAATTAAAACAAACGTAAAGAGTTAACCCTTAATAGGACACTCATTGAAATACTTGCAAATTCCAGATTTCAACCCTAGAGAATATTGGAGGATATTACATACTGCCAGAATGTGTTAAAAAAAAAACATACAGACCCGGGGGAGGGGAGGGGGGGTAATATTTAGAGAAAAAGGTTTACGAGATTTAAAGTGGTGAATCTACGAGAAAAAATGTGCAGATTTATGAGATTAAAAGTGGTGAATCTGTGAGAAAAAAGTTTTTTTCCCCACTTTTTTCTCGTAAATCTGCGACTTTTTTCGCGCAGATTTGCCACTTTAATCTAGTAAATTTGCAACTTTCTTCTCGAAATATTACATGGGGACCCCATTTTGATCTCCACTGAAGTTACCAAATATAGTTCTTCCCCCGATAAAGGGTTAATAATGGGAATAGTGAAGAAAATAGAAACAGAATAAAAATAAAAATAAAACAAACAGCTTCAAAATCAGGATCTTTGATACATTATTTACATTTTAAACATTTAATACACTATAGCTATATTCATTACGTGGTAGTTAATATACCTTACGAACATATTATTCTATATTTTTAATAGTAAATTAATAGTAATAATTTCCATATATATCCATTTAGGAGATGTTATTTCATCTTTACATTTAATACCCATTACTTAAATCTAGATGCTATATATCATTTAATACAATATAGCTGTGTTTATTACATAGTAGTTAGTATTCTTTCCTGAACCATATTATTCTATATCTTTAATGGAGTTAATTTAAAACATCATGATGTAAAACATCAGAAACATAAGACTCCTGAAATCTCTCTGCAGTGTGATTAAACTATATTATGTTTGTTTTTTCAGGTTCAACCGAGCGGCTGATTTTACCGGCTGTAAGTACGACTTTATTCTCTCACGTGTTGAAGAAAGTTAAAACCTCTGAGCTCCTTTAGTTTACTGACACCTGAGAAGAAAAGGTCACTCACGTTTTATTTAGCTTGGATTGTTTTTAACCCTCTGAAGCCCAACGAGACGTTTCAGGGCGTTTTTGTTGTTGGTCTTTTTACATTTTACTCACTGTGGGAATTTCACTACAATATATGAAATCTATATAAATCTAAAAGTCCTGCAGCTCTGTGGAATCAGCACAATCATGGAACAACTCAAACATGTTTTTGTGCAGAATAACTTAATATAATAATAATAATTTTTAAATTGCAATAATATAGAATTTATATATACACTAATAACACTTTTTAAAGTGCCAACAACAGTCATGAATATTAGAAAAAAATATTTACAATTTTCCAGCCTCTCCTGTCCTCTCCTCTCTGCTCTGTGTAAACAACCTCTCTTGTCCTCTCCCCTCTGATCTATGTAAACAGGTTTTCAGTGAATATTTGTCACGTGGTCGACAGAAATATCCTAATTTTAAGCTTCGTTTTGGGTACATTTTTCTAACGAAAACATTTCTTAATTGATGATCCGTTCAAGGACAGTAGGAAAGTCAACATTTTACGATAATGTCTGGTTTTAAAGTTTATTCCTACAATAAACAGTGTATTTTTTCGTGATTTTTAAAAAGCAAACGTATGTTTCAATCCCGCCATGAGGGTTAAATAGAAAATAAATAAATAAATAAATATCTGTCCTTTGCTGTGTTTTTCTCAGCAGATTTTGTATTTTTTAGAATTACAAAATGAAAATATATAAATGTTGCCCCCCTGCAGGTCGAAGAGAGCGAGTCCAGCGATCGGCAGCCGTACGTCCTGCAGGTCAAAGGTCACGTCGGAGGCGTCGAGGTTTTCTCCAACTCAACACAGCTGAACTTCAAACTCAAAGGCCCGAAGACTTTCATCCAGACGGACAAACAGACCTACAAACCAGGACAACACGTGAAGATCAGAGTCGTGTCCATTCACCCTGATGGGAAACCTGACGTCTCCCCGGTGGACATCATCATCAAGGTGAGTCTGAGTTTAACTCACAGGTTACAGGATGCAGCTCCAGATCTGCAGGCAGTGATTTGAAATCAGAAAGGAACTGAGAGTTTCCAGACTAATATGAATATCACTATTATAAGCTTTGTTTTGGTCACTTTTCCCATCCGAAACGATCGTAATCGATAATCTGAGGACCGTCACAAAGTATATGTTTCAACAATAATGCCTGTTTATGCGGTTTCTTTCTACGATATATATATATATATATATATATATATATATATATATACAGTACAGGCCAAAAGTTTGGACACACCCATCTCATTCAATGCGTTTTTCTTTATTTTCATGACTATTTACATTGCAGATTCTCACTGAAGGCATCA
Source organism: Centropristis striata (assembly GCF_030273125.1). Classification (NCBI taxonomy): domain Eukaryota; kingdom Metazoa; phylum Chordata; class Actinopteri; order Perciformes; family Serranidae; genus Centropristis; species Centropristis striata. Next base: position 32,255,660 of record NC_081534.1, read on the forward strand.
AAACTATGAATGAACACATATGGAATTATGTACTTAACAAAAAAAGTGTGAAATAACTGAAAACATGTCTTGTATTTTAGATTCTTCAAAGTAACCACCCTTTGCTTACTAGAATATAAGACATGTTTTCAGTTATTTCACACTTTTTTGTTAAGTACATAATTCCACATGTGTCCATTAATAGTTTTGATGAATTTACAATGTAAATAGTCATGAAAATAAAGGAAACACATTGAATGAGAAGGTGTGTCCAAACTTTTGGCCCGTACTGTATACAAGATATGCTTTCTCTCATCAGAGTTACTTTTCGATCTCTGCAAAATTATACAATTCAAAAACATTTCAACAGATTTATTTGTAAGTAGAACTTTATTAAATGTTAATTATTTTTATTGAACAAACAATTGTTTAATTGAACAACAAAAGTTAAATATTACTCATCCCTCCCAAAAAGTAAAATGACAAAAAAAAAGTCCCATTCAACAGGTAAATGTATGAAAAATATATTTTCCCCAACTATATTTAAGTTCCTTATTAAGGGCCAACCTTCAATTTAGTAAATTCCAGGTTTATTCCCATTAATTCCCATGGGTAAGTTTCCAACTTTGAAAATTCCCAGAATTTTGCCACCCTACTCCCTACAGTTCAAATCAATCAATCAATCAATATAATATAAACACTGTTGATTTCTTCCCATGAAGCAGATGTGAGGCTCACAAACAGACCGGGAGCCTTAATGTGATTATTAATATACGTTTAATAAACGGTGTATTTTTAGCCATCTTTTAGAGAAAACACACGTTTCAGTTCAGAGGGTTAATCAACGTCATTAATTGATCAGCAGGAACATTAAAAACACTGATAGAAATTCTTCATACACATCACAGTGCAAAATACTGAAAACATGTTTTGGTCTTCATTATTTAAAAGAAATGATAATAATACATATATCATCTTTTAAACTAATCTTTCCACGGAGCTAATAAATAACACATTTACTTCCTGTCCCTCCGTGTTGTCCCTGGTCCAGGACCCGAAGGGAAACCTGCTCCGACAGTGGCTGGCTCTGGATACCCGCCTGGGGGTCGTCACCAAAGAGTTTAAGCTGTCTAAAAACCCCCCGCTGGGAAAATGGACCATCTGCGCTAAAGTTGGTGTAAGTTCCCCACATTTCACCCCCTTTTACCCCAAACCAGCTCTGGTTCTTGGACCTGGTTCTTGGACCTGGTTCAAGTTTTTGTTCTCTTCTCACAGATAGATTTTTGTTTTAATCCAAAAAAACAACTTTGGTTCTCACTTCAGGTTGAGGAAAACCTGTTATATTTTGGTTCCAGCTGGGTGCAAACTTTTGGGTTCTGAACTAATTTATTTTTGGTGGAAATTCTCCAAACAGTTCAACATTAGGGGCTTAAACCAGAACAGAAACTGGTTCCATGCTGGTGGAAAAAGGCGTTTATAAGGACTGTAAAGACCCGCAGAGATAATAATAATAATAATAATAATAATAATGATGATGAAAAATGGATGAAATAGTATTAAGAATATATATATATATATATATATATATATATATATATATATATATATATATATATATATATAATTTTTTCACAAATTCATTGGCCCTTTTTAGCATTTATTTAATGTTTAAATATTTTTAAAAAGCACAAAATTAGGGTCAAATAAAAGAAAGTTTTATTTGGCACCAGAGCAAAAATATGTTATATTTTTATTTTTTATTATTATTTTTTTAATATATTATATATTATCTCATGAAGAGTGTTTGTCTTTTTAGAGTGTTTCCAGTGAGAAGAGAATCACCGTGGCTTATTATGGTACGTATGTTGTCACTGTGTTTTTCTGCACAAAGACATGTTTGAGTTGGAATTATGGAAATTAATGAGAATTAACCTTCAATTTTGTAAATTCACTGGAAAATTTCTGGTAAATTTTCTAGAAACTTTCCATGGGAATTTTGAAAATATTCCAAATCAAAAACTTGCCACGGGAATAATGGAAATTTATGGGAATTAATGAGAATTAATGATGTTTTCCTTTGTTTCTTTTGGGTTTAAAATTTTGATCAAGTAACTCAAAGTTAAAAAAATTAATTATCAGGACATATAGGTGAGGTAACACTGAAAAAACTGATACCAACATGGCATGGTGAAGACTTTTAACAGATTTTTTTAATGGACATAATAGCCAAAGATTTCAGAGGGTTAATTCCCATGGAAAGTTTCCAACTTTAAAAATTCCAGGAATTTTGCAACCCTGCTCCCTACAGTTAGTAAAAGTAAAATCAGTCAATCAATATAATACAAATTTGAGGCTCACAAACAGACCGGGAGCCTTGATGTATCTATTCGTATACGGTTAACAAGTTCAAACAGCCCATTCATTGTGTGTGTGTTTACAGTGCTGCCGCGGTTTGAAGTTGGGATCGAAGTTCCGGATATCATTTATCGCGAGGACCCACTGCATGGCCGCGTCACAGCAATGTGAGAACCTTTCTTTTTTTCTGTGTTATTCAATTCAGTTTCATAACTTTTATTTACATGTTTGTGTTTATTGTCCTCAGGTACATGCACAACAAGCCTGTTTATGGATACGTGGATGTAAAAATCCTCTTTTATCATCAGGGTTATGCCAACACTCATCATGATTTTCTGGAGGTGAGTCATTTTATTTAAATTTGCATTTATATTGGGTTAAATTTATGTTAAATTATCACGTTGCCTGCCATTTTCTCTGTGAATGTAAACGATTTTGTCCAAATTTGTACCACATTTAGTGCTAAAAAGAATTGAAAAATGCTGATTATTTGAGGAATTACTTATTTGTGTTGTTAAAATACTTTAGAGAGCTTTTGGACTGTGAGACTAAACAAGGTTTTTAAAATCTAAGAAAGACATTTATCATTATTTTCACAGTTTTTTTTAACAAACCAATCAATCATTTCACAAATACCCTTGCTTTGATTTTTAGATCAACGGAACCGAAGACTTCCGGTTCGACTTCCCGGACTACTACTTCCACGAAATGAGCAAAAGATCTGCAGATATGTACGACTATAATTATGACTACATGAATGAAGAAGTGACCGTCATGGTAAATGTGACTGAATACCTCACAGGTAATCTCTTCTCACCTCCAGGCGGTACTAAATCTATGGCACTTTGTATTTATAGATTGGCGAGGACACCGAGATCATGTCCTCAGTATTGAGATTTTACTTTCTACATAGAAACTTTGCCTCAAAAACAGGGCAACATAAAGATAATCAAGATCACAGCTAGTGAATTAAAATGCAAGTGAAACATCAACAAGTAAAGATAAAATAATAAAAGTAGACTTAAAAGTACAGCTAAAATAAATTACATGTGACTTTTTTTTTTTAAAGCAAATCGGGAAAAGTGAAAGTCGAGAAATTATTTGAAGTTTAATCTGGTTACAAACTCTGGTCTACGTATTGAGTAAAAAGTAAAAATGTGTGTGTTTTAACCAACGGAATTTATTATCAATAATAATAATAATAACTTTAATTTATATACCGTTAGCAACCGGACTAGCAAGCTAACTATCTGCTCCTTAACAGACAACTGCTAACTGGCTAGCTCGTTAGCTTAAGTCGAGTCAGCGTTTTTAAATCATCGTTAGTGATAACTAGAGTTGCTCTACACTGCAGTGGAGTCTGTTTATTAATTTATATTGATGATCTTTATGCTTCAGGCCTCACATATAACAGCACGGCGAAGGTGATGGTGGCAAACTCCAGGTACAACATTTCCTTTGAAGACTATTCTGAAATATTAAAGCCCTCTCTGAACTTCACGGCCACGGTGAGGAAACTTTAAATCTCTTTCTCAGTCTCAAGTAATTAAAATCTCTTTGATTGCTTGATTTTTTATAATTATTTATTAAATATAATCTACTTTATTGAGTAAAATCTCTGTTTATTGTTGTGTTTGGTCTATGGGTGTAAATTAGCTAATTAATTTGCATTGATAAAATATTCTATAATACACGACACCTTAATTGAACACGACTAGTTCTCATGACAAAGAACAAAAAGTGTAAACTTACGAGTACTTATACCCAAGAACAGTAACTTCTTATTGCACACTGTACACTCTTTATATTCATACAGTCATTCTCCATGGTTTTCTTGATAATGACTTTGGTTATTATCAATAAAACCATGTTAAATGTCTAGATTTCAGCTCTTAAATTAAACTCTTATCAGTTATTTTTGTTGTTATCATTATATTTGTCCAGACAAATGTACCTTTAGTTGTACCAGGCATTAAAATGAACAAGAAATTGAAGAAAACAATGGTGGTCTAATCATTTTTTCCATGACTGTACATACAGGATTCCATTCAAAGAGCATTTACTCAATTTTCTACACTTTATTTTGTAGCTGAAAATATGTACGTACAACAACCAGCCGCTGTCTATGACGGATCAGTACAAGATGCTTACGGTCACCGTGAAGCAGAAAAGAAATTCTGAAGAAATAATGCCTCTTCGTCAAAAAGCGACGGCCTCACCTGAGACGTCGACTCTCAGTCCGGGAGACGATAGAGAAGAAATGTTTCACATCCCTGCAGACGGACTCATCCCCCTCAACTTCCCACTCAACGATGACACTGAAGAACTCATAATCGAGGTAAGATGATCTGTTCATCAAAAGAAAAAAATGTCCTTTAACCTGACTGTAAACTCAGTCTATGTATGGAGCATCTCGTTTTATAATTTTGGATCACTTACGAGCAAGACCTATTGATAGTGTTTCAACCAGCTGACAGGTAAACATATAATTCAAGATCTATGAAGAATAACATGACCAATCGTAAATAAGTCAGTTGTATTTTTTACCAAATTACACAGGTATTTTCTTTATCTATCATTCAGATATTACAGACTTGTAAAATAAAACAATGGCGTCGATTTTTTATTGGCAGAAGTATTCCAACGTCTCCGTTTTGTTGACATTTGCGGCTACATTGTCTGTATTTCATGTCCGGTGGATATGAAAAGTATGTTTTCTTTAAAAGATTGCCAAATATGCACCAGTTATCACAGAAAGAAACTGTAAAGACTGGCATTATCGTCAGATTTTTAACTTTACGACAGTCCTTGAACAGATCGTCAATTACTAAAGTTTCCGTAATAAAAAGGGACCAAAACTTGTGTTAAAATGTTGATATTTGTGTCAGAATCTCTTTATTCTACTTTTTATTCTACTTCTGCTGAGACCAACGGTCACGCGACACATATTCACTGAAAATCTGTTTACACAGAGCAGAGGGGAGAGGACAAGAAAGGCTGGAAACTTATATACTTATATTGAAAATAGTTCAATAAGTAGAATATGTGGAGATCTATTTTTCCCCCAACATTCATGACCATTGAAGAGAAGGTTAGAAAGACTTTTTTGTGTATTTATCTGTTGTTTTTTTTCATGTTTGTTTGTTTTCAGGCTCATTTGGAGGACAGCTATAAACGTCTAGACCTCTTTAGACAATACACTTCACCCAGTCACTCCTACGTGCAGATCAGGAAGCCCTCCGGACCCTGCGAGGTAAAAAATCAGGAACCCAAGGAACATAGTTACATGTTTGTCACACTGGTAGCATTGCTGGAAAAACTGTCGGCCAACCGCAGTAAAAACAGGATGTGCATTTACTTCAATGACGTCAATAAACATGATAAATCCCAATTTTGTTTTTCCTCAGGTTGGTGTACCTGTCATGCTGCAAATTGAGAGGAATTTTCCAATGACTGAGATCCACTACGTGGTGAGTAAATATTAAAAGCTTTATTATGTAATATATTGTGTTTAATGATTTACATGTTGTTAAATCATCTGAGACTTTCATTTAGAGTGTTTTTTATTCTGCGAAACTGTAGAATAAAATCACATTACCTAGTGTAGATTTGCATAATTTAAAAAAAAAATCCTTAATTGGGTTGTGCTTTTACACTTAATTGTATAACTGTATAGAATTTAAAGCCATTTGTTTGTGGTTTGTTTTTGTACAACTTTCAAAAGTCACAATATGTCTGGCTTCTTGTTTTGGAGCTTTTCTGCCCCCTAGTGGCCAAAAAAATACAACCCACACACAATAATGCAGCTATAAGGTACTCAAAGCTTAAATTAATTAATATATTGTTTAATTAATTTATATTGTGTTCAATTATCTGAGAATTTGATTGTCTTTTTGGGTCCTTTTTTAATCATTTTGTGTCTTTTTTTAGTCATTTTGTGTCTTTTTTTTGGTCGTTTGTGTCATTTTGTGTCTTTTTTGTCATTTTGTCTTTTTTTAGTCATTTTGTGTCTTTTTGGTTGTTTTGTGTCTTTTTTTTTTTGTCATTTTGTGTCTTTTTTAGTGCTTTAGTCCAACATAAAATGTAATTTTGAATCTTTTTTTACTTTCAAAACACTATCATCCTTAATAAAAAAAAATGTAAATGCTGCAAATGTGAACAAAGGTGTCAAATCTAACATATAAGAGGGTTCCATCCAGTTCTATCATTTGATACTAAATCTATTTGAGCTTGTCTCCAGTTTTACTTGGTATATCATCATCAAACTGAAACTGGCCTCATGGAGTTTACAGCCAGAACTTTAGAGGTAAATTTACAGTAGGGCTCCACGCTGCTTTGTTTTCTAGTCTGGATGGAGTCAACAAGTCTGGATTATTTGGAGCTTTTGGACACTCCACAGGGTTAATGATAAACTCCCTGTAATAATTAGTGACATGTTTGTGTTGTGTGTGCAGGTGAAGTCCAGAGGTCAGGTGGTTTCTGCTGGGAGGAGCTCCGGTGGTTTAACTCTGGTCCCAGAGAGCAGCTGGGCTCCTCTGGCCTGCGTCGTCGTCTACTGCGTGCATCCCAACGGAGAGATCGTCAACGACTTCATGGAGCTGCCCATCGCCCATACGTTACCAAACAAGGTCCTTCATTATTTCATGCTCAGGAGCTTTTTGCACGCTTAAACAAGGACAGAGTGATTATTTAAATAATGTTTTAGTTAGAGATTTTCCGATACCATTTTTCCAATACGATTCTGAATCTTGTGCTGTGGGTATCGGCTGATACCAAGTACCGATCCGATACCAGTATGTTATAAAAAAAAATATAATACTATACCTGCATGACTGTGATATGATTAACATTGTGGTAAGGCCTGGCTCAGGTTAAACCCTTTGTAAACCATGAATAAATACAGCAGATTCAAGCCATTTATTTTTACATTTATTTTTAAATAAAACAGTATACAAAACAGCAGTGCAACAGCAACTTAAATAAATAAACCATACCCCCCAGAGAACCTTTTTGCCACTGTTCCATCTTAATCATTGCATATTTTAGAGAATTATTGTAAAGGAGAATAAGGGTTCTTCTATGTTCTATTTAAGGCGTCTTATTTTGACAGTCTTCTTGTAAATTCTGTGGTGGACTCTGCTAACACATCCATGTGCTCGGATCGGTGCCTGGACTCCATATTCGCCGATACCGATGCTAGCATTTTCGGCAGTATCGGAGGAATTTTTGTGATTGTACAAAATAAGACAAACCAAGAAGACATTACATTGAAAATAAGTAAATACGCTCATTCACAGGGTTTTTGTCAGGTCTCTTCACTCGCGAAATCACCACTTCATATCCTTTTACCATCCAGCATTTTTGGTACGCTGATATTAAAATAAAACAAACACCAGCATGCACCACCTATGCTAGTGATTTCTTACCTTTTTGGTCTGAAGTACCCTCATAGCCATCATCAAATCTCTCAGTATATGTGATATCACAATATTAATCATATATATTGTTAATTTTCTAATACAACTTGAACTGATAATATTCGATTGGTTTGGTCGTTTTAGTTTTAGTTTTCAGGGACTCTTTCATAACTCCAACATGTACATGTACTGTTAAAGCTGTTCTAAATCTTGTCATAATTTCTACTTTATCAACGTTGTTGAGCGGCACTTATACCTTATAGGGACCACAATGGAAATAAGCCTTAGGGCTTTATTGTGTCATCCCTGACTATTTTTTATCCATTTATATTACGTATGACACAGGTTGCTGTTTCATATTTTTTATATCAAGAATGGTCAAATAAAATCAATCAATCAATCAATCAATCACAATCATTCTAAGTAGCTAGGTAACAGCAGAAGACCTCCTGAGGTCTTTGATGCCAACTCTTTTCCAATAAAAGCCACTAACACTAGCTCCAAAAGCTGCTAAATGTTGCCAGACAATGTTTATTTTCCCACTGGTGACACCATGGTGCAACATGCAATTTTAGTGTGTGTGTTTGTTTAATAGTGGGTTATGATTGACAGGTGTCTCTGAGATGGAGCGGCACCGTGAGGAAGCCAGCTGAGGAGGTCACTCTCAGGGTGGATGTGGCGGAGCCCGGCTCGGTGGTCTGGATCCTGGTGGTCGACAAGGCGACCAAGGGGAACGGGTCAAACAATGACATCACAAAAGAAATGGTGAGTGTAACTCCTTGTTCAACCCTTTTGTTGTCTTAGGGGTAAAAAATGACCCCACCACTATGTTTAACTGCAGAGGAAACTCCCTTAATGATCTTTTTTCAACTTTAAATTCAATGGCTTTTTCTCGAATGACCCCAACATGAGAAAAAGTCAAACATTGCCTTTGTTCATATTTTCATGAAATCGGTACACCAACGGGGTAAAAAAAATAAACCACTATTTTAGTAAAACAGTGAACCAATTATGACAAGTGTGTTGGATTAAAATTTAATGGATTCCACTGATTAAATCCAGTTTTTCTCCTCTATAAAGAGGGAAAACCTTGATATTTGTGATAAATGACACATTTTTTCTTCATGTAAAATAGATTTGGGTTTTAAAAATAAATTAAGTTGCTTTATCTAAGGGGTTCAGTGAAGCGGGTCATTTTTGAGTGGTGCGTTTTTGGAGGCGTCATTTTCTGCCCGAAGGGTCTGAAAGGGTAATAAATTTGTACAGTGTATTATTATAGTCCCATTAGAAAAAATGAAATTTGAATTTAAAAATGTATCAAGAAAAAAAAACCTTCTTCCAAAAATCATGCCATTTGCAGCAACACAGCCAAAATTATTGCCAGAACAAAAGTGAAAAATGTTTAAAAAAGGTTTATTCACATTGCTATACGCCAAGGTTTGAAAAAAGTGCATGTGATAAAGTGCTAGAATGTTTGTTGCACGTTGCTCCATTGCACAAAGATTACAAGTAGACTCCCTAATACATCCTGTACACATGTCTATATTCCAATGACTATGTCTTTATTTCACTAATAAAGGGATAGTTTGAGTTTACACAGGAAGACCTGAAGTTGTTTTCTCCGTGTCTTCAAAACCACCAGACTCCATTGACAAAAACAGTAATTTTGCCTCACTGAACGTGGGAGTTGTTGGTCCCTCGCTGCCTCGGTCGATTCGTTTTTTTGTGCGACTTTGGAAACAAGTGAAGCAGCTCGATATGACTTCAGTCTGACCTCCAGTCAAAGATAAACATCTTTAGTCACATGTTTTCTGTTTTCTAAAGACAGTTCTTGTCACAATGCCTGCTTTGTCTTTAACAACAATCCCTCCTGTGATCTGTGAATGCGTCTGTAACTCCCCAGGGTCCTCTCTGGTTTAATATGTTCCCGTTACCTGTCCACCCATATGTCTCCTAACATCCCCTGCAGCTATTTTTATGAAACCCAGTCCACCGCCCCGCCCCAGCATTGTTTCAGTCTGTTTCTATCCCAGTTTGGTGAAACAGGTTTCCAACAATAAGTGTTCTTAACGTGTCCTGGTTTTGTTGCTCTTTGTGAGATGTGTTGGTGTTGGTGTTTCCTTCACAGGTGCTGAAAGAGATGATGAAGAACGACGAGGCCGACTCTGACGAGATGATGGTGTTTATGGGAGATCCGTACTCTGTCTTCAAGGTTAGCCTCCCCAGAGACACGTGTGTGTTTGTTCAACCAGAAGAATAACTAACTGTTCTCAGCCGACTCATTCGATACTTCCTAGTTTAGCTGAGAGGTGCATCATTTATTGTTTTTTAAGGATCTGGTTGGTGGAAACGCTTTATTTTGCGGGGAAATATTAAATGAGGCATGACAAAGATTCATCAAAGTCTGTCTACTAGAAGAAAAAAAATCAAATCACTGCCTATTTCATATACACTACCACTCAAAAGTTGTGGGTCACTTAGAAATTTCCTTTTATTTTGAAAGAAAAGCAAATTGAAATAACAGACATACATTCTAGACTTTTTAATGAACAAGACATTCAAATACAGTCGTTAAGTGAAATCGCTAAACGTCCTTTTTTTATATCTATATAACGTTATATATAACTTTATTGACACGTTGCCGTGGATACGCATTGTTCTTCTTCTCTCCTGATGACGGCTCGCCTGTTAGTGACCTGTCAATCAAAGGTAGCCCCGCCCCAAATCATACAATTCTTTATCTTCTATTTTCTTCTAAATGCGGCCATTATTAGAACTATTAACATGAAATTGTCTTGAAGAAGATTTTTTACTAGTGATTGAGACCATAGTGTTGTCCTGAAAAACATTTCTGAGATAATAAATCAAGTGAGAAGTTTTCTCATTTTGCATTGAAATGAATGGACCCAAATGCTTCTGCAGCTTAAGGCACTTTCTGATTTGCCTCCCTGCTCAGACACGGAGGTTGCTTAATGTTGCTTAATGTTGTAAATGACTATTAAAGCTGGAAACGGCTAATTTTCTTTTGAAATATCTATTATATTATATATATATATTGTCCTGTGCTCCAGTGGCACATTGTGTTAATCCACGTTTATACTGTTGAAAGGCTCATTGATCATTAAAAGACCTGAGCATCATGTTAGCACAGCTGGAAACTGAAATAAAATGATCCTTCCTCAGGCTAGCAGACTATCTAGAGGTAAAGTTAGAGATTTGTACAGGTTAAATTGATTTTTTCTGCCCTTGTCAATATCTTTACTATATCTTCAATTCATTTTGTAACTCATTTCATGAATAAAACAGTTTGTTTTTCATGGAAAACAACACAGACAGTTTCTGGGTGAGCCCAAGCTTTTGAGCACTAGATGAGTTACTGGACCTCAATGAAAAGGGGAGGGGTAGTCTTATACTACAATTGTTTTTGGTTTCTAGTTAGATGTTGAGTGAAGTCTTCCATTTCTCTGTGCAGGCTTGTGATCTCGTTGCTCTGACTGATGCCAATTTACATGTGATGCGCAATCCGTGGAATCAATTGCGTGAGTTTTAAAACGGACAGTAATCAAGACGTTTTGACTGTGACGTTTGTGACTTCAAGATGCTGATAAAACCTTAAATTTCTATTCTCAACAGTAGAGGAAATGCTTGTGTTTGACATGGCAGGCGGTTCACAAATGGAGCAGAAACCGGAGCCACGGGAACGCTGGTTCTTCCCAGAGACCTGGATATGGATGGACACCGTCACAGGGTAATGCTTCAGACACACAAGACACTGAATTTGGTGCCTTTTCTTCTGTTTTAGTCAAGTTAAAAGGGGAAACTATAGGACAGTTTACTGTATGTTGGTGTGGAGGTTGTAGAAAGAAACGTCCACAAAAAAAGAAAATTACTAACTAGGTAGCAAAATGTGTCTGATTTTAGACTTTTTTTAATCATTTATTCATTCTAACTGTGAGTTGTTCCCACTTCTAGCTATTATTGTGCTGATTCCATAGAGCTGCAGGACTTAAAGATTACATATATTTAATTAAATTTTGCAGTGAAATACAAAGCAACAGTGAGTAAAATGTAAAAAGAGCAAAAAAAAAGCCCAGAAACAGCTCGTTTGGGTTCAGTAGATGTGTGATAGACTGTAAAGTGCATCTATATGCAGATGATGCCACTTTTTATTCTTTCAAAACTCAACAAGCAAACTAGGAGGTTTAATTTATCCTGAAGTTAAAATGGCTTAAAATGGTTTATTCGTCTTTTTAGCGGCTATTTAAACTATACAGTCTTTCAATGTTTATCCATTAATTTCAGCTCATTGTTTAAACAGTTCGATTTCCATCTAAAACTTAAAAACAGATTTTTTTATTTTTTATTTGGTTTTGCCAAGATAATCTTCTTTCTTTTCTTTCTTGTTTCTTTTTTTGGGTGAAAAAAATATTACTAATATTTGTTGTACTTTTATATTTGTTGTATTTTTATATATTTAAATGGTTGTTGTTGTAATACCCATTTTGGCCACAAGAGGCTGCTGTGCACCACAAACTCATGTTCTAAATAGGACTAAAATAATTCACATTTTCTTCCAGGTGAGTTTATAATTTCTCCATGAACTCTAAACAAAAGGTGCATATTTTATGCTTGTGTGTTAGTAAAGTTATGTACAATTACTGATGCTTTTAGTTTTATTGAGTTTTATTGGTGAACTCCAGCCTCTTGTGAACAAAATTACTATTAAAATTATATTCATAGTGTTTATTATTGTCAGGCAAAACCTTCATTTCACTGGTTCCTCTTCCATAAACACAGGAGAGAAACTTTTTAGATTTGACGTAGTAAATGCATCACCAGATTTTTTTTGTTTTTACATTTTCTCACCTTTCAAGCAAAGACACTGAAACTAAAAACTAAATATGCAGCTGCAAGCAACATGTTTTGGGGACAATAAACAAACTTACATTCTTATTTATTATTTATTTATTTAAAACAACTTTTTAAATTTTAAACTGGCATATCATACCTAAAAATGTGATATTACATCCCCATTCTGTTTACTAAATTGTTCAATTATTATTTGTTATTCATTAGTTGTTGTTTTGTTGTTGTTGTTGTCACTGTACGGTTACCTTGAGTGAAAGAAAGGCACCTATAAATAAAATGTATTATTATTATTATTATTATTTACTTACAGCCCATTTTCTTGGTCCCCATTCTGAAGTTGTAAACAGAACACATTTGAAGTAAACTGCAGACTTAACTGACACTTCGTCTGACATAAAGTTATTTATTCTATATGTTTATTGTGTTTTTTATCTGTTTTTTCTGCAGTAATTCGACGTCAGCTCAGATTCCTCTGACCGTCCCAGACAGCATCACCACCTGGGTGGCCTCGGCCTTCGTCATGTCCGAGAACCTCGGCTTGGGCCTCGTAGATCACTCTGCTCAGGTATTTAACTTCTCGTAAAAATGACAAAATAATAGTCATAACAACCTGGTGAGGAACCTTTGTCAACCTAATATTTATCTCCTCGTTTATAACCTTTTATCTTTGACATGTGAATCATTCTACTATTGTTATAGTATTATTTTAACTGATTAATGTTTCAGTTTCAAGCACTTTTAACTCTTTGAATTCCCCAAATCATTATTTAAAGTAACAGCAGCCATGATATGGATATTTATAGAATGTGATTTGGTAGAACTGACTTATATTAAGCAGTTGTAATAATAGGAATTTATTTGGTAGTCGTATGAGTGTTGTATATTGTAATTGTAATTGTAAAAAAAAAAAACAGTAAAAAGTCTGGTAGCAAAAGTTGCCAAACACTTAGTGTGTATATAGTTTTTAAAAAAAGTAGTTTTTGGATAATTAAAAAAAAAAGAAAAAAGATAATATACAGTAAATATCTGGATTTAAAAAAATAGAAACTAAATAAAATTAAAAATAAAATACAAATATTTTGTTTTATTCTAATATGACAGTAATTGTTCGGAAACTTTTACAGGTTTTTTTTTTACATTGAATTTAAAGATTTGATGTAAGAAAACAGAAAAGTTTTACATTCAGCATTACAATGTGTATTTTTTTAAACATAGAATTTACTGTAATTGAACATTCAAGACCATTAAGCAATATAGTAATACTGTAAAAAAAAATGTCTAAAATCCCATTATATTAATTTACAGATTTTTAATGGTTAATATTTGTAATAAAAGTAATGTACCTTTTTTTTATTGCATTTGTACTTAATGTACAAAAAACCCCAAGAAAACCCTGTAAAATAATAAAGTAAATTTCAGGAAAATAACTTTTTATTTTTTATTTTTCAGTATGTAATAATCTTATATAAGTGTCCCTGTGACCCTCCCTCAGCTCACAGTGTCCCAGGACTTCTTCCTGTCCCTGAATGTGCCGGCCTGCATCATCCGAGGAGAGGAGCTGCTGCTGGAGGTCCTCCTCTTCAACTACCTCCCTCAGGACCTGCAGGTCAGTCTGCTCCTCACAGCAGAGCGAGGAGGAGACACACAGAAACTGGTTTTAACACAAGGTTTCATACTGTAAAGGGAAAAGGCCTGGATCAGTCAGAAGTCAGTTTTCTTCCACCGTTTATAAGTATCAGTATAAGTATTCACCTCCAGTTAGTTGTTGGAAATCTCTAAATTAACCCGATGGTGGGTTTTAGTATGTTTCCTGTGAAGGATCGCCAAAAATACAGTTTATTGTAGGAATAAAACTGTAAAAACAGGCATTATTGTCAGAATTTGAGCTTTCCGACAGTCCTTGAACGGATCATAGATTATGAAGGTTGCCGTGATAAAAGTGACCAAATTGAAGCTCCAATGTTGATATTGGTGTCAGAATGTCTTTATTCTCCATGTGTTATTAAAAATAAACCAGATCCTGTTAAAAACATTAAATTCTGAGAGGAGAGGAGAGGACAAGAGAGGCTGTTTACACAGAGCTGAGAGGAGAGGACAGGAGAGGCTGTTTACACACAGCTGAGAGGAGAGGACAGGAGAGGCTGTTTACACAGAGCTGAGAGGAGAGGACAGGAGAGGCTGGAAACATGACTTACTTCAATATGTATAATATGTGGAGAATTGTTTTTGGTCATATTATATTTTTTTTTTCATGTTGTGTCTTTTTCATATTTTACATCTTTTTTGGGGGATATTTTTGTCTTTTTTTTGGTAATTTAAACTTTTTTTAAACAACTTTTGTGACACTTGTGGGCACTTGGAAACGTGTTAATATATAAATTCCATTTTATTCATTTCAATTTTCTTTTTTCCATGATTTCTGTCATTCTAACTGTGTTATTCTGCACAAAAACATGTTTGAGTTGTGTCCACTTCTAGCCATGATTGTGCTGATTCCACAGAGCTGCAGAACTGAGAGATTTATAGAGTTTATATATTGCAGTAAAATACAAGAACACAGAGAGTAAAATTCAAAAAACCCACCCTGAAACAGCCCATAAGTGTGATTATTTATATTCCTCTGTGTAGACAATAGACAGTAGAAGTCAGTCAGTGTTGTGTTACATTAATCTGTGCAGTGAATGTGGTTCACAGGGTTATTATGGTTGTTTTAGGCGTCAGGTTGCTATAATCTAATGTTGCATCAATGCTTTTAACGTCTCTGCTGTCCCTCTGAGGACACGATCAACAAAAACACGGTTCTGCTTAACCTTTACATTTCTAAACAGATAAACCTGGCTCCTCAGAGGGTTAGAACCTGTGTTTGAATCTGATATTTGGTCACAACAATGAGCTTCCTCTGAGTCTTTGTGCTGTTTAACGTGATCTGGGTGGATTCTGCTGCTGCTCTCAGGTCACGGTGACGGTGGCGGAGAGCGAAGCCTTCCAGTTCGTCTTCTCGGGTTATTTCAAGAAGCCGTCCCGTCAGGTGTTGGTGGAGAGTCAGAGAGGAGCCTCGGTCCACTTCCCCATCCTCCCGATGCTCCTCGGGGAGATACACTTCTCTGTGATGGCCGAGTCGGCGGCGGCGTCCGACCACGTCCGCCGGACCGTGCTGGTCAAGGTGAAACACACACAGGGGACGGTTCAATCACATCAAAACATCTAAATCAATATTACTTTATTCATCCCCGAGGGGAAATTCAGTTAGTCTGGTAGAATATCTGGAAGAATGAGACACCCTGATGGCTGTAGGAGAGAATAATAATAATAATAATAATAATAGGAGAGAAGGATCTTTTTTTTTGGGGGGATAATTTTACATCTTTTTTTGGTGATTTAACATATTGTTTGATGATAATTTTAGATCTCTTTTGGGTAATTTTACAGCTTTTTTGGTAATTTTACAGCTTTTATTTGGGTAATTTTACATATTTTTTTGATATTCTTAATTTTTTTTTTTAAAGTAATTTTTACATCTTATTTTGGTGATTTTACATATTTTTGGGGGATAATTTTAGATCTCTTTTTTCGGGTAATTTTACAGGTTTTTTTCTTTTTAATTTTACAGCTTTTTTTGTTAATTTTACAGCTTTTTTTTTGCCAAAAAATATTCTTAATATTCTTAATTTTAAAAAAAGGTAATTTTAGAGCTTTTTGGTAATTTTACATCTTTTTTGTGGTGATTTTGCATATTTTTTGAGGTAATTAACATTTTTACATCTTATTTTGGTGATTTTACATATTTTTTGGGGATAATTTTAGATCTCTTTTGGGTAATTCCACAGCTTTTTTGGAAATTTTACAGCTTTTTTGGTAATTTTACAGCTTTTTTTTGGGGGGGGGGGGGGGGTAATTTTATAGCTTTTTGTAATTTTACAGATTTTTTGGGATAATTTTACAGCTTTTCCTTTGCAATTTTACATCTTTTTTGAGGTAATTTAAATTTTAAAAATTGTAATTTTTACATCTTATTTTGGTGATTTTACATATGTTTGGGGGATAATTTTAGATCTCTTTTGGGTAATTTCACATTTTTTTTGGTAATTTTACAGCTTTTTGGGGTAATTTAAAAAAAACAACAACAGGTGAACAGGAGTGGAGCCAGAACAGTGCCTTGTGGAGCCCCTGTGCTGCTCATTAATGTCCCAGAAACACAGTTCCCCAACCTGACATACTGTGGTCTTCCAATAAGCTTTAAAATAGAATAAACTGGTGGTATAATCTGGATTCGTCCAGTCTGGAGGTTTAAACTGAAAGTGATGTGGTTTCCTCTGCAGGCTGAAGGACTGGAGAAGCTCTCCTCCTCCTCGATTCTGTTTGAACTTTCTTCTCCATCCGACTCGTTCATCACTAAAGAAATCTCGTTCACCTTCCCTCCAGACGTTGTGCCGGGCAGCGAGAGAGCTTCAGTGACGGCCGTCGGTACGTTTACACAAACACAAAAGAATAGCTTTGAGTCACTAATTATTGATTAATTAAGTCATTTTCTATTTGAAAATTACAACCAGAATATCTCACACACTCTTTTGGATAATTTTACAGCTTTTTGGGATCATTTTACATCTTTTTTGGTCATTTACAGCTTTTTTTTGGGCAATTTTACAGCTTTTTTGAGCTAATTTTTTTTTAAAAAGAGGTAATTTCTACATCCTATTTTGGTGATTTTACATATTTTTTGGAGATAATTTAGATCTCTTTTGGGTCATTTTACAGCTTTTGTTTGGTAATTTTACAGGTTTTTGTGGTAATTTTACATATTTTTTGGGATAATTTTAGGCCTCTTTTGGGTAATTTTACACCTTTCTGTAATTTTACACCTTTTTTCATGATGATTTTACATTTTTTGGGGTAATTTTACAGCTTTTTTTAGTTTTTTTTTTTTAAAAGGTAATTTTTACATCTTAGTTTGGTGATTTTACATATGAACAGAATAACACACACTTAAAATTAACTTAATAAGATAAAAACAGTGGTGGAAGAAGTTATTTTATCTTAGTAAAAGTTTAAATAACACAGTCTAAAGTGGGAATTCTATCATTTAGGTGTTTATGTATTTATTTAATGAAAATGTGGAAATAAAAAAATAAAAAAAGGAATAAATGTAGAAATACTTTTTTTTTTATAAATACAGTAAATGCTATATAGTTTTACATTCATTTTATTCAGTATTTATGTATTTTTTTTATTTAATCAAAATATATAAATAAATGAATAAATGTAGATATAAATAAATAGAACTTCAATAACTCTACATGTATTGTATTATTTATTTAGGTATTTATGTATTTTTTTATTTATTAAATGAAAATGTAGGAATACATGAATAAAATAAATATCCAAATAAATATGAAATACATTAAAAAATATAAAATATCCATTTATGTATTCTTATATACATTAATTTATTTCTACTTTTGTCATAGAAAATATATAAAAAATATAAAATGTCCATTTATATATATATATATATATATATATATATATATATATATATATATTCTTCTTTATACATTCATTTATTTCCACTTTTATCATATGAAATATATAAAAAAATATAAAATTTCCATTTATATATATATATATATATATATATATATATATATATTCTTATATACATTCATTTATTTCTACTTTTGTCATTTATTGACCTTCGTACTGCCGTCTCTGTGTTAAAAGAAGAAATAAAAATAGTTTACACCTGGACAAACACATGAAATAAAAAAAATAATAATAAAAATCATGCTGAAAGATGTTTGAATTGTATACTATTCAGTTTTTATCACAAACAAATACATTAAAAGGGCATTCGACCATTAAAAACAACAACTTTTTATATCACTGGGTGGATTGATTCTTTCTCCTTGTTGCCGTGGCGACGCAGGTGACATCATCGGCCCGTCCATCGGCGGCCTGGACGCTCTGATCCAGATGCCGTACGGCTGCGGGGAGCAGAACATGATCAACTTCGCCCCCAACATCTACGTGCTGCAGTATCTGACGGCGGCGGGCCAGGCCGACCAGCAGACCACCGCCACCGCCACCGAGTACATGACCAGCGGTAACCACGGCAACACGTTCACCACAGCTGATCACCACATCAGCCACACAAAACTGGAGTTAACTCTTTGGAGTTTGGGGCTATTTTGTTGGTTTTTGACTCTTTTTCTTTTTCATTCCTTTTTCTTTTGCCTGTATATGCAACTTAAATAATGATGGTGTCATCTTTTTCAGCTCAGCCACACCTCATTATTATTTTGTCATTTTGACTAACTGGATCAACATTTTGAAACGCAAAAAAACAAACACAAACACAAAAAAACCACACACAAAATTACAAAAAACACAAATAAAAAAACACACAAAAAACATACATAAAAAACACCCAAGAAACACAAAAGCATAACATAAAAATTACAAAAAAACACATAAAAAATTACAAAAAAAAACAAAAAAATGGAAAAAATTACAAAAAACACAGGTAAAAACACAAAAAATACCCAATAATCACTCAAGAACAACAGTAAATAGATTTGATTGCATCAAAAATGTTGAATCGCACACTGCAAAATTTGAAAAATATCTGCAAAAAAAGGAAAACCATGTTACTACACTTGGTCGAGGTGTTTTTTTACCTTTGCTGAAAAAGAGTTGATGCACTAAATGTGACATGGAAACTTGTGTAAAAGCCAAAACTTTAGAGTTGAGCTGACAGCAGGAAACATGCTGCTGAAGGTTTTTTTAAGTCGTGCTCACAAACATGATACACAAACTTCCTGCAGCCTCCAAGTCCTCCACATTATTAGTGTCTTCTGCCCCCTGGTGGACGATCCAGTCACTGCAGGCAGAAATCATTCATAAATCTGCTGATTTTTTTTGCACAGAAATGTCTCTAATTTATATTTCCAGTTAAAATAATATACATTTTTTCTTATATTTCAATATCAATGTATTTATTTATTTAATGGAAATGTAGACATAAATAAATAAGTAAAAAAATACAGAAATACAGGAATAAATGTAGATATAAATAAAATAAAAAATAAATATATGCAAAAAGTAATGCATGTATCAAAATTTGATACAACAGGTAGAAAACATCAATTATAAATTTACAATTTTTTTTTTATCCATTCTCGATAATAATTTGATGGATAAATAAAGGAATAAATGTAGGAATAAATAAATAAAACTATAATTACAGTAAATGCGAAAAAAAAAGGAAATATATTTATTAAATAAATAATAAATAAATTCTAAAAATGGATTATTAAAGGAACAAATGTAGAAATAAATGAATTATATATATGTAAATATATAAATACAGTAAATGCAAAAAAATTAATGCAAATTTTATATTTTTACTTTATTTTATTTTATTTTTTTTTTCTGTATATATTTAATGAAAATGTAGAAATAAATGATAAATTAAAAAAATAGATAAATAAAAGCGTAAATGTTTAGATAAATAAAAGATATATAAATACAGAAAATGCTAAAAAATAGATGGATAATCTATATTTTTATACTAATTTTATTTTGTATTTAGGTAGACATAAATGAGTAAGTAATAAATACATGAATAAATGTAGACATAATTTTAATTCAATTTGGGGTTTTTTGCATTTATTTATCTATTTTATTTTTATTATTTCTAAATCTATTTATGTAATCATTCATTTATTTCTTAAATGTAGTGGAGTAGAAGTACAAAGTAACATAAAATGAAAAAAATAAAATAAAGCACAAGTACTTCAACATTGCAAAACAGTCTATTAAGTGAAATAATAAGATTTTGGGAGATATATGTTTCTTTATTTTTGTTTTTTTTTGTCTCCATGTTTGTCATTTTGCTCCATATCTGTGCTCACACTGAGAATCTGGTCTCTCTGGTGTTTTTAATAATAATAATAATAATAATAATTTCTCTGCAGGTTATGAGCGTGAGCTGACCTATCAGAGAGGAGACGGCTCCTTCAGCGCCTTCGGGGAGCAAGACGCCTCCGGCAGCACCTGGTCAGTTATAAACTACTTCCCACATGCAGCAACAGGAGGAGCAGGAGTAATTTTGTGTCTTTTTAAAATAATTTTGTGTCTTTTTTGGTCATTTTGGCTTTTTTTGGGTAATTTTGTGTCTTTTTTTGTCATTTCGTGTCTTGTTTTTAATAATTTTGTCTTTTTTAAAATAATTTTGTGTCTTTTTTGGGTAATTTTGTGTCTTTTTTGGTAATTTTGTGTCTTTTTTTGTCATTTTGTATCTTTTTTGGGTCATTTTGTGTCTTTTTTTGTCATTTTGTGTCTTTTTTTGGTAATTTTGTCTTTTTTGGGTAATTTTGTGTCTTTTTTTGGTAATTTTGTGTCTAACCTGATGATGCCTCTCTGTCTGCAGGCTCTCTGCCTTCGTGCTGCGCTGCTTCCTGCAGGCGCGGCCCTTCATCAGCATCGACCCCGGCGTGCTGCACGGGGCGGCGGCCTGGCTCGGAGCGCAGCAGGGCGCCGACGGGAGATTCCTGGAGGTGGGCCGGGTCATCCACACGGAGCTGCAGGGAGGTCTGGACGGACCCGCCTCCCTCACCGCCTTCGTCCTCATCGGCCTGCTGGAGGACAGCCAGGTCCAGGTGAGACACTCACACAGAGTTTAATCCAGGGGTCTCATACTAAAATCACCTGGGGGCCACTGGAGGCAGGATCACTATGACCAAAAAAAGACACAAAATGACTAAAAAAAGACACAAAATGACCAAAAAAAGACACAAAATTATTTAAAAAAGCCACAAAATTACAAAAAAGACACAAAATGACAGAAAAATGAATAAATTACTTAAAAAAGACACAAAATGACCAAAAAAGACAAAAAAAATATTTTAAAAAAGACAAAATGACCCAAAAAAGACAAAAAATTATTTAAAAAAAGACAAAATGACCCAAAAAAAGACAAAAAAATATTTTAAAAAAGACAAAATGACCCAAAAAAGATACAAAATTACCAAAAAAGACACAAAATTATTAAAAAAAAGACAAAAAATGATTTAAAAAAGACACAAAATTACCCCAAAAGACACAAAGTTATTTAAAAAAGGCACAAAATGACAAAAACAGTAAGTGCCATTCATATAAAACTCACATTAAACTTTCATATCAAGGTCGGGGCCACAAAATATCGTCACGAGGGCCGAAATTGGCCCACGGGCCGCGAGTTTGAGACCCCTGATTTAATTCATCAAGAGGCTTCTGACGGTGTGATGGAAGAAACATGACATCATAGAACTTATGGAATAAATAAATAGATTAATAAAGGAATAAATGTAGAAATAAAAATAATTATAATAATAAAAACTAATTCAATGCAAAAAATAAATGGAAATTGTATACTTTTCTATTTATTTTATTATTAACTCAGGTATTTCTTTAGATGTAATACATAGAATAAATGGATTAATAAATATAGATATGAATAAAAAATATAAAAATGGATATTCTATATTTTTAAATTTTATTTTTTATTTAGGTATTTCTGTATTCATTTATTTATTTAATGAAATGTAGAAATAAATTGATAAATAAATTAATGAATAAATGTAGAAATAATAATAACATGTATAAAAACAGTAAATGCATATATTATATTTTTCCATTTATTTTATTATCTATTTAGGTATTTCTGCATTTATTAAATGGACATGTAGAAATAATTAAAATACATATAAATAAATGCGAAAAAATGAATGTACATTTTATATTTTTACATATATTTTATCATTTACTTAGGTATTTCTGTATTTATTTATTTAATGAAAATGTAGAAATTAATGGATAAATAAATAAATAGATAAATAAACAAATAAATGTATGAATAAATATTAAAATGTATAAAAAAAACAGTAAATGCAATAAATAAATGGAAGTTCTATATTTTTACATTTATTTTATTATTTATTTATGTATTTCTGTATTTTTTAAATGAACTTTTAGGAAAATGTAGAAATAAATTAAAATTAAAAAAATTAATTACATTAAATTAATTAAATAAATAAATAAAAAATATATATAAATATTCCATATAAATGCAAAAAATATTTATTTAGGTAGTTTTGTATTTAATTATATAGGTAATGAAAATATAGAAATATATCAATAAATAAACCCAGAAAAGTACCCAAATAAATAATGGAATAAATGAGAGAAAATAAAGAATTTCTAATTATTTTTTGCATTTATTCATTGATATATTTTTTTTTATTTCTACATTTATTTACTTATTTATTCATTGATTTCGTCATTTATTAATGTCATTTAAAATGGAATCAGGCTCAAAGTTTGTGTCTTGTCTCATGTGTCTGTGCTGCCCTGCTCCTTGTCTGTCAGGCTCAGTACGCCTCCCAGGCGTCTGCTGCTCAGCTGTTCCTGGAGTCTCGTCTGACTGACGGCGTGTCCAGTAACTACAGCCTCAGCCTCATCTGCTACGCCCTCGCTCTGTCAGGCAGCGCCAGCGCCGACTCGGCCATCAGCAACCTGATTGGACGAGCCCAGATCAGAGGTGGGACCACACCTGTGTGTGTGTGTGTGTGTGTCTGTGTGTGTGTGTGTGTGCGTGTTTGTGTGTGTGTGTGTGTGTGTGTGTGAGTGTGTGTCTGTGAGTGTGTGTGTGTTTGTGTGTATGTCAGCATCTGTGTGTGTGTGTCTGTCTTTGTGTGTTTGTAGTAATTTTGTGTATTTTTTCAAATAATTTTGTCTTTTTTGGTCATTTTGTGTATTTCTTAAGTAATTTAGTCTTTTTTTCTGTCATTGTGTCTTTTCTTTAGTATTCTTGTGTCTTTTTTGGTCAGTTGGGGTCTTTTTTTAAAGTAATTTAGTGTTTTTTCAGTCATTTTGGGTCTTTTTTTGGTCATTTTGATACTGCCTCCAGCGGCCCCCAGGTAATTTGACTTTGAGACCCCTGATCTAAAGTAAGTTATAACGTTTCCTGTGTGTTTCTGTGTGTTTCCTGTGTGTTTCTGTGTGTTTCCTGTGTGTTTCTGTGTGTTTCCTGTGTGTTTCCTGTGTTTCTGAGCTCAGACGGCGTGCCCATGTGGTCGTCTCCAGACGTCAGCCTGTCTGAGTCATGGCAGCCGAGCTCGTCGTGCATCGAGATGGCGTCCTACCTGCTGCTCGCGCTGCACGAACGTGGGCGCGCCGCCGACGGCCTCGGCCTCATGAAGTGGCTCAGCCAGCAGAGGAACCACCGCGGAGGCTTCGGCAGCACGCAGGTACTGAAGATCCAGAAAAGGACCAAAAGCAACAAGCTATCCACTGAGATATCTTCTTTATCTCACTGGAGCATCAAGTGACAATTAATCCGTCCAACAAATGCACTATTTCCTTTTATTGCAGATTAAGAAGTCTCAAAACTTTATATTTGCAACAACACAAGACATAAGAAGCCAGCTAATAGAAATCCAAAACCTTGTCTTGCAGCTTTTATTTCAGGAATCTTGCTCACTCTCCACTTTTTCTCTTATTTTTGTCCTCTTTGGCCTCTCTCATCACTGCCAAAAAGTCCATAGATGCTACTAAACCCGTCCCTAAAAAACGTCCTCCTCCCAGCGGTCCAAAGCTCCTGTGCACCAACACTAAAGTTGGTAAAGTGCAAGAGCATGCGTTCGGGGCGCAGAGTGGAAATGACAGAGGATTATTCAGAAAAATGATTTTGAAGCTGCAATTTATAATGTAAAAAGTTGCTTTAACCCTGTGGAGACTCCAAAAACTCCAAATCTTGACTTTCACATTTTATGTTGGACTAAAGGACTAAAAAAGACACAAAATGACGAAAAAAAGACACAAAATGACTAAAAAAGACGTTAAATGACCAAAAAAGACATAAAATGACTTAAAAAAAGACACAAAATGCCTAAAAAAGACACAAAATTACAAAAAAATACACAAAATGCCTAAAAAAGACACAGTTTTCTAAAAGTTTTACAGGTTCTGTTCTTTTACTTATTTTATTTTATTTTTATTATTTTTATTTAATTTTTTTACGTTTTTTTTGTCTGTTTTTTACTTCTTTTTTCAGATATTTGCAGTTTTTCTTTATTTTCTTTTTTGATATATATATTTTAACAGTTTTTTTGTTTTTTCATATTTTTTTGCGACAGTTTTCTAAAAGTTTTACAGGTTCTGTTCTTTTTTAATTTTTTTAATTTAATTTTATTTCTTTACATTTTTTTTTGTCTGTTTTTTACTTCTTTTTTTGAGATATTTGCAGTTTTTCTTTGTTTTCTTTTTTAATATGTATTTTTTAACAGTTTTTTTTGTTTTTTTTATATTTTTTTGCGACAGTTTTCTAAAAGTTTTTCAGGTTCTGTTCTTTTTTAAATTTTTATTTATTTTTATTTATTTATTTATTTATTTTAAACAGTTTTTCGAACACTTTTACAGGTTGTTTCTTTTTACAGTTTTTTTTTTTTATTTAGACAAAATGACCAATATTCACTGAAAATCAATTTACACAGAAGCTGAGGGGAGAGGACAGGAGAGGCTGGAAACATGACAATACTTCAATATGTACAATATAACAATACAACTTTGTTTTTTTACAACAATTTTGACACTTTGGAAAATTGTTCATATAATTATAATATATATATATATATATATATATATATATAATTTTACAAATTTACAAATATATTTGACCTTATCTCTGGTTTTACTCGGCTGATCACCATCAAATAAATACTGGCATGAAGTTTGAAGCCAGATTTTTAGAGGGAAGCTGTTACAGGAAACACGCTGCTGAAGGGTTTTTTTTTCAGCATGACTTCACGGAGAAGTCACGTGATCTGATGGGCGACTCCAGATGGTTTTAAGTCTCAGTCTAAAGTTTCAGAACATCATAAAGTTCATTCACGTCGGAGCAGAAATCCCCTTCTGTGTCACTCTGAGAGGAAAACTTGTGGTTTGTGTCACATCAGAGGGAAACTGTGGCCGTCTGAGCATGTGGTGACTAAAAGGACACACACACACAGACACACACACACACACACATACACACACACACACACATTCTTGCACTTCTGTCTTCAATACAGTTTCAATTAATTATCATTATCATGTAACCTTTAACCCTTAAAACAAAGTCTGAAATCTAAAAAAGAAAAGGCCTTTAAAGAAGTGAGGACCGGCCGAAATGTCCTCACTCTGTTGTTTGAAAACATGTTCCGGTCCTCACTATGTATGAAGAACAAGAAGACACACACACACACACACACACACACATTCTTGTACTTCTATCTTTGTGAGGACCCTCATTGGAACAGTGAAATCCCTGCTAAGGTTATAATAGTTTTGGATTTTTCATCAGTTTTTGTTTTAATTTTGTTGTGAATTTTTGTTTTCAAATCCAGTTAGTTTTAGTTAGTTTTTAGAGTGAAGTGCTTTAGTTTTTATTAGTTGTAGTTTTTTGTAATGGGGTATTTGTTGGGTGGGAGATTAAAAGAGGTCACAGTAAATTTTGCCTTTATTTCCTTTGTCTTATCCATCTTCATTATGTATGAAAAACGTTGATGAAGAGGAAAACAAAGGACATTTTCACTATAATTTCAGTTAGTTTTGTAACTACACAATACAGTTTCAGTTAATTATCATTATCATGTAACTTTTAACCCTTAAAACAAAGTCTGAAATCTCAAAAAATGTCCTCACTTTGCAAAAATGTCCTCACTCTGTTGGTTAAAAACGTGTTCCGGTCCTCACTATGTAGGAAGTACAAGAACACACACACACACATATGCACAAACATGCATGACAAGCAAACAGTAAATATCTA
Source organism: Centropristis striata (assembly GCF_030273125.1). Classification (NCBI taxonomy): domain Eukaryota; kingdom Metazoa; phylum Chordata; class Actinopteri; order Perciformes; family Serranidae; genus Centropristis; species Centropristis striata. Next base: position 32,282,126 of record NC_081534.1, read on the forward strand.
AATACTGTGTCAGTGGCTCCAAATACAGTACGTTAAATAAAGCGTTTTCTCACGGTTTGAGGGCCAGAAAGTGACTCAGTGTGTCTGCAGAAACAGATGCACAGATGAAAACAGGAAGTGGGCCGTGAATATCAAAGCAGCAGGAACTGTAACAGGATATCTGGGTGCAGATGTACGACTCTGACTCCTGTTTGCTCTGCCAGGACACCATCGTGGCGCTGCAGGCTCTGTCCGCCTACGCCTCTCTCATGGGCTCGCACGGCTACGACCTCAACATCAGGGTGAAGAGCGTTGCCGCGGCAACCGTCGCCCACTTCTACATCAACCAGGACAACTACCTGCTGCACCAGAGCCAGCAGGTACTCAGACACGTCTTCATGTGACGAATATTCACTGAAAATCTGTTTACTAATAAACTGTAAAAAACAGGCGTTATCGTCAGATTTTGAACTTTCCGACGGTCCTTGAATGGATCATCTTAACACAGAGCTGAGGGGAGAGGACAGGAGAGGCTGTTTACACAGAGCAGAGAGGAGAGGACAGGGGAGGCTGTTTACACAGAGCCGAGGGGAGAGGACAGGAGAGGCTGTTTACACAGAGCAGAGAGGAGAGGACAGGAGAGGCTGTTTACACAGACCGGAGAGGAGAGGACAGGATAGGCTGTTTACACAGAGCAGAGAGGAGAGGACAGGGGAGGCTGTTTACACAGAGCCGAGGGGAGAGGACAGGAGAGGCTGTTTACACAGAGCAGAGAGGAGAGGACAGGAGAGGCTGTTTACACAGACCGGAGAGGAGAGGACAGGATAGGCTGTTTACACAGACCGGAGAGGAGAGGACAGGATAGGCTGTTTACACAGAGCTGAGAGGAGAGGACAGGAGAGGCTGGGAAGTTTCTTTATGCGATTTTATTTGTTTTACTTTTTTTCTACAGTTTTGACTGTTTCTTACGTCTTTTTTTGACATTTACAGTTTCTGTTTTTTCTTTTTAAAACTTTTTTTTCGTTTGTCGTAGAAATAAACTGTAAAAACAGGCATTATCGTCAGATTTTAGGAGAGGCTGTTTACATAGAGCAGAGAGGAGAGGACAGGAGAAGCTCGAAAATTTGTTTTTACAGTTTTATTTGTTTTACTTATAAATATAAATTCCATTTTATTCCAAACAGAGAAATTCAACTTATGTTGTTTCCTTTTTAATGATTTTTGTCATTCTAACTGTGTTTTTCTGCATAAAAACATGTTTGAGTTGTTCTGATTCTGCTGATTCCACAGAGCTGCAGGACTTAGAGGTTTATAAAGATTTTATACGTTGCAGTGAAAAATGGAAAATGGAAAAAAACGGCCTGAAACGGCTGGTTTGGGTTGAGAGGGTTAATGTGTTGTTGTGTTTCAGATTCACCCGGAGGAGGTGATGAAGCTGACGGTGACTGCAGAAGGTCAGGGACTCGCCCTGTTCCAGGTACGACAGAAAGGATCCAACCGCTGTCAAATCCAGATTAATGCAACAAAACTAAACAAAGAACATAACATCATCGATATGTGAATCAAATTAAGAGCAAAGCAAAGTGCAGATTACATGATTTTTTAAATCACAAATTAAAAGCACAATTTTCTGTGACTAATTAAAATAAATCATTTTTTCTTCCTGACACATATTCTAAATTATAGTTATAATAATAAATAGTGGTAAGTAATTAATAAGTTCAAATAGTCATTGTTTACTTTTACAATCAGACTACAGGACATTTAATAATCCAAGAAAAAATACAATAAAAAATGCAAAAAATAAATGGAAATGATATATTTTGAAATTTATTTTATTATTTATTTACATATTTCTGAATATATTTATTTGTTCATTTATTTCCACATCTTCATTCATTCATTTAATTATTGCCACATGTATTTATATATTTTAAAATGTATTTTTTATTAATATATTTATTTATTTATTTATTAATGATGCTCCAGAGTGATTCATATTAATATTGTTGGGCAACAAAAGAAATCACACTGAAATAAATAATTAAATGTAGAAATAATAAAATAAATACATGTGGAAATAAATGTGGAAATAAATAGAAATGTAGAAATAAATAAATGTAAATATATAGATTTTCAATTTTTTTTGCTTTTATTTATATTTTTTTATAATTTTATAATTCATTATAAAGTTATATTTTTTAAATATTTTTTTTTACATTTCCACATGCATTTATTTATATTTATACATAGATATTATATATTTTCTTCATTTTTAAATTATGAATTTATTAATCATGCTTCAAAGTGGTGTTAGCACAATTTACTGAGTAAATAAATACAAATGTAGAAATAAATGAATAAATAAATACAGAAATATCCAAATAAATATAAGAAATGTTGAATTTCCATTTATTTTTTTGCATTTATTTTAATATTTGTATTTATTTATGTGTCAGTTATTGCACAGTCTTCAGATGTTTGTGTTTTTCTCCCTCAGCTGAACGTGTTTTACAACGTCAGGAAAGAGGCGATGCAGATGCAGATGATGAAGAAGAAGAAGAGGAAGAGGAGGAGGCGATTCATCATGGAAGACTCGGCGTTTCTTCTCTTTGTGGATCTGCACGACTTCGACCTGAACTTAGTGGATCTGTACATCTGCTACAGGTGAGCAGCACGACACACGCAATTAATCCTTTAAAACACGACCAGTAGAGCAGGTAAACTATCAGAACGCCTGGAATGCCCTGCTTAGCCTGCTGCCCCCGCGACCCGGCCCCGGATAACGGACCAGGATGGATGGTTGGATGGAAGATGTGAATCTGTGAACGGAAACAAAACTGAAACATTAAAAACAAACTCCTGAAAACATTAAAAGTGTAAAATAACCATTCACTTTAAAAAAAAAAAAATGCTTAAATTACTGATGGGAAATATTTTACTGTGTTTCAGTATATAAATTTAAATAATTCCATTTTTTTTAAATGCATTTATGCAACATGTTTTAATTTGTAAATATTAATATGTATTTTCATTATTTTTTATTCATTATGACTAATAATGGATCATTTTACTGTTTTCTTTTAAGGTGAATGAATTGAAATAAATTATTTTGAGCACTTATATGAATTCTTATGCACGTTGTTGTGCAGCCTGTCGGACTTCCTGCAGCTGAACCAGACGGGGATGGCCATCATGGAGGCCGGTCTGCTGAGCGGCTTCAATCTGGCGCCGGAGGGCGTCCCGACCAACCACATCATCAAGAAAGTGGAGACGCCACCGGGGAAGGTGGTCCTGTACCTGGACTCTGTAAGCTCCTCTAAACACACTGATACCGCTTTTTAACTGAAGCAGTTCCAGGGCCGGTTCAGAGCCTCTGCTAGTGCTGGTTCACAAATTGGTTCAACTTGCGAACCAGCTCTGAACCGGTTTGCTTTTTTTTTTTTTTTCCTGCGTTTTTAATATGGCAGCCAATGAGGCTGTTAGTGCGTGTTGGTGGCGCGTCTTTGCGTCCTACGCCCAAACTATAACTCTGACAGCTTTACCAGAGGATTGTGAGTGAGAAGACAAATTTTCTTACGTTTCTATGTATAAATTATTTCTGTAGAGTGGAATTTGCGGCCTGGAGCGCAGTTTTCACATTTATTTTTTGACAATTTTTTCTCTCCATCTACACTCTGGTGATGATGTCACACACTGTGACACGAACATTCCGTGCAATACACACCCATTATAATCTCAGAATTTCTACAAAAATGATCATGGTCATTGAACAGGGATTGATAAAAAACTATATGACCTATCGAAACGTGGATTAATACACCGATACAGAAGACTTGTGTCTACTGTTTGAAGTTTAAATGGAGTCTCTAGGTGAAATTATGCCGGAGAAGTAGACGTTTAAAAATCTCCAATTATTGTTCTTTTTCGCTCATTTTTTTTCGGCCGTCCCATTCACTTCAATGCAAAATTTTGGGTAGTTTTCCAAAAAAGAAAACATTCGTATTCCGTAGAGAAAAGTAATAGCACACCGATCCCGATCAAACTGCACGTTTTGATATATAATTTGTCCTGCAGCTCTTTAAGTTGTAGGACTAGTAGCGGGACGAAATTGCGTCCGGAAGAGGAAGAAGAAAAAATGCACAGTATAACAGTAGTGCTCGGGGCTTTGCGATTGCCCCGTGGCCCTAATAACAGTGTGATAACAGTGTAATAACAGGCAGACTACATGTCTCTACAACACATCTGATGCTCATCTTGATCACTATGGACACCGAATACATTCTTATTAACACTGAATGTAAGGTGTTAATGTTGGACGCTAGCCCGCTAACGTTAGCACGCTAGCCCGCTAACGTTAGCACGCTAATGTTAGCGTTTTAGTTTACACTAAAAAGCAGCATTTACTATTAGTATCATAATGCAGATAATTGCAAATTAAACTTCGCCTTAATCACATTGCAGTTAAACAAATCAAAGAAATGAATGATAAACATTGTAGTTGGTCTTTTTTGTCCGATAACCCGATAACATGTGTTTCCAGGTGACGACAGAACAGATGTGTGTGCGGGTTCCTATGATCCTGGAGTATAAAGTCGGAAAACTGCAGGAGGCTCATGTCGTCCTCTACGATTATTACGAACCAAGTAAGTAGTTTTACAATATTTTACTTTTTATATTGTTTTTCATGTTTCCTCTGCGGTGACAGGTTCATGAAAGACCTCCCAAGACTTTTAGAGCCTTGTATTTTTCAGTGATTGTATGGCAGCACTTGTGTTGTGTTTCCTGCTGAGAAAGCCTCTTATTGTGAATCTAGTGTGTCAGCCATCCATCCTCTGAATGCTCCAGGTCTCTAGTCTGGATGCTCCAGGTCTCTAGTCTGGATGCTCCAGGTCTCTAGTCTGAATGCTCCAGGTCTCTAGTCTGAATGCTCCAGGTTTCTAGTCTCTGAATGCTCCAGGTCTCTAGTCTCTGAATGCTCCAGGTCTCTAGTCTGAATGCTCCAGGTCTCTAGTCTGAATGCTCCAGGTCTCTAGTTTGTGGTTATAAAGTTTCATGAGGCTGTGATTCTCCTAGAGGTCACAGCAGCTCATTTTATACACTGAGCTCAAGTTTCACTCACTAACATCATCACACATGAAGAACATTGGGCTCATTGAATCCACAAGAGTCTCAGCTTTACACTCAGACCCCATTTATGCAGCTCACAGACTGTTTAGGGACCCCAGGATGCACAAAGATTCACATACAAGAGGAGAAAATAACACATTGTACTGCATGTTACAGCATGTCTATAAATAGACTCGTGGGGAAACACAGAACTTATTTTCATTCAGAGATCTGCAGCTCAGAGTTATTCACCAGTTTGGAATGAGACTCAACCTGATAAACTGTTGTGTTAAAGCTCCGCCCCTCAGCTGACTCACTCCAGTCAAACCAGGAAACAGGATGTTACTCTGAAAAACAAGACTCTGACCTGATAAACCCCGCCCCGAGTCAGCTGAGACAAACCAGGAAACAGGCTGTACACACACACACACACACACACACACACACACACTCTGAGAGACGGTCGATAAGATTCAGCTTCAGACTAAAACCTCCACTTTGACTGAAAGAGGACAACTTCAGGAGATTACTGGGAATACTGGAACAGCTCCACTTCACCCAGCTGCTGAATCCACAAACTGAACGACAGTTTTACAGGAAAGTAAAGTAACTTTGAGAGAACAGGGAGTGGCTGAGCTGTTTGTCTGCTGTGTTTTCAGCTTCACTCAGAGACTAAATGGCTTCCAGATTAGAGGACGATCTCTGCTGTTCTGTCTGCCACGACATCTTTAAAGATCCTGTCATCCTGTCATGCAGCCACAGCTTCTGTAAAGACTGTCTGCAGAACTGGTGGACGGGGAAACAAACCAGAGAGTGTCCACTTTGTAAGAGAAAATCTTCAAAGGATCTTCCACTTCCTAACTTGGCGTTAAAGAATCTGTGTGAGAGTTTCTTAAAGGAGAGAGATCAGAGAGCTTCAGAGGCTCTCTGCAGTCTGCACTCTGAGAAACTCAAACTCTTCTGTCTGGACCATCAGCAGCCAGTGTGTCACATCTGCAGAGACTCAGAAAAACACTCCAACCACAGATTCAGACCCATCGATGAAGCTGCACAACAACACAAGAAGGAATTTCAGGAAACTCTGGAGCCTTTAAAGGAGAAGTTAGAGGTTTTTAAAGGAGTTAAAGTGAAGTTTGATCAAACAGCAGAACACATTCAGGTCCAGGCCCGACGCACAGAGACGCAGATTAAGGAGCAGTTTAAGAAGCTTCACCAGTTTCTAGAAGAGGAAGAGGAGGCCAGGATGGCTGCACTGAGGGAGGAAGAGGAGCAGAAGAGTCAGATGATGAAGGAGAAGATGGAGGCTCTGAGCAGAGAGATAGCAGCTCTTTCAGACACAGTCAGAGCCACAGAGGACCAGCTGAGAGCTGAACACGTCTCATTCCTGTACAACTACAAGGCTGCAGTGGAAAGAGTCCAGCAGCGCCCCCTGCTGGAGGATCCACAGCTGCCCTCAGGAGCTCTGATAGACCAGGCCAAACACCTGGGCAACCTGGCCTTCAACATCTGGAACAAGATGAAGGACATGGTCTCCTACAGTCCTGTTGTTCTGGACCCAAACACTGCTGGTACAGGACTCATCCTGTCTGAAGATCTGACCAGTCTGAGACTAGGAGAGAGACAGCAGCTTCCTGATAATCCAGAGAGGTTTGGTGATTATTCCTTCTCTGTTCTGGGCTCTGAGGGCTTTAACTCAGGGACTCACAGCTGGGAGGTCGAGGTTGGAGACAATACATGGTGGTATCTGGGTGTGTTAGCAGAGTCTGTCCATAGGAAAGGAGACATACGGTCTGGATTATGGAGAATACTGCGATATGAAGATAAATACTTATCAGGGTCACCATCAGATGGAGGAACTTATCTCGTAGTGCAGAAGAAGCCTCAGAGGATCAGAGTGAATCTGGACTGGAACAGAGGAAAGCTGTCGTTCTCTGATGCTGACACTAACACACACATACACACCTTCACACACACTTTCACTGATTGGATGTTTCCATATTTTTTTAATTATGATGAGGATCACCCACTGCAGGTTTTACCAGTGAAGGTCTCTGTGGCTGCAGGACAACAGAAATAGACGATCAGCATCGTTCTGTTCAAGACGTCCTGAAGTCTTTGAGGAACATGTGACTACGTTGTCCTGGTGATGTTTGTTTCTCCGTCAGTGTGAGGAAATGATGTCATGATGATGTAACGTCAGATCAAAGAGCTGTCAATTACTCTGTGACTGGCAGGCGTTTCCATGGTTTCCTGTTCGATTATTGATCAAATCTTTAAAGTGAATTCTCTGTAAAACTTCATTCTCATTGATTGTTTATTTCTTTCATTGGTGTTTGAGGGTGTTATGTAAAAAATATTGTCTTATAACAGAAAACAACAAGTTATTTTACAGACAATTCATTTAAAAATACAGATAAAAAAAGTTAATATCTGTATTTAAAATACACAATTCTATAGAATAACTTAAGTATTTTTACTTTAATTCGACAGCAAGTGTTTGGCGTCTCCGTGGTTTCCTGTTTGATTATTGATCAAATCTTTGAAGTGAATTCTCTGTAAAACTTCATTCTCATTTATTGTTTTTCTTTTATTGGTGTTTGAGGGTGTTATATAGAAAATACTGTCATATTAGAGAAAACAACAAATTATTTTACAGATAATTTATTTAACAAAAACATATAATAGAGTTAATATCTGTATTTATGTGTATATATATATATGTATATGTATATATCTGTAGAATAACTAAAGTGTTTTTACTTTAATACGACAGTGTTTGATGAACATTTTACCGTTTTTTTATGATTTCTCTTTACATTTTTTTTACCTTAAATTTAAAGTTCTACTGTTTGAAAAAAAAAAAGTTTCCTTATTTTTACATTCAGCAATATGATGTGTATTTGTTGTAATTTTTACATGGAATTAACTGTCATTTTACATTCAAGACTATTAATCAATTTAATAATACTGTAAAAAGAAAAAAAAAGTCCCATTGTTTAATTATTGGATTTCAACTTCCATGTTCTGATTAATTTTTGTGAATAAAGTAATTCACTTCATGGCATTTGCACTGTTGCATTATTGGGCTTTTATTGTGAAGGGCGGGGCAGGTTTGTGGCGGTGGGCGTGGCTTCATGTACGGCAGCTGACAGTAACCAGTAATCCCACATTCAGACTCCAAGAGAGAAAAATCCATGTTGTGATCTGGTTTCAGAAACTTTTGACTTTTAGTAGATTTGTGTATTTTGTGTGATTGTATGGCAGCACTTGTGTTGTTTCCTGCTGAGAAAGCCTCTTATTGTGAATCTAGTGTGTCAGCCATCCATCCTCTGAATGCTCCAGGTCTCTAGTTTGTGGTTGTAAAGTTTCATGAGGCTGTGATTATCCTATTATATATTATCCCGCATGAGGTTACCATAGACTGTATATAAATAGGTTACCCAGAAATTAGAAATTAATACAACCGCAGTGCTTTTATTTTGAAGGCGGTTTACGTATACATGCCTGATGTTAGGTACCTTAAAACACGTGTTGCTTTTAGCATAAAGTTAATAAATTACTGGTTCACTGCATAACATACATGCTCTTTATTGTTTAAGTGGTTTGAATGTATGTTTAGTAGCATTCCTGCTGAATGACGTCGACTCTTTAACTGATAGTTCACTAGATTTATTGAAATCGTAGCTCCATGAAAATAAAAACAAGACATTCCTTGTGGGAAAACAATAACAAACATTAGCATTAGCACTTAAGCAAACAAGCACTTTTACTGTAGTTAAGACAACAAATATAGCCTCTAATTTATATGACAGAAGAAAATCAACTTTAACAAACCTTGTTCCCTGTCAGCCAGACTCTATAAAAACCTTTTTGATACTTTATATCAATTCTATGAATTACGACGCACTCGTTATTATTTACCGTTCGTTTTTCATTTAACCGTTACACCTGTTATTTCCTGTCACTACCTTTCAAAATGAAAGCACCCGTTTCAAACTGGACGACACCTTTTCAAAATAAAAGCATCACATAATTGTAAAACATCTAGAAAATGTACAAACATGAAAAACAAGCTTTATAATACAAAAACACCAATAGGAACCTTGCTAAAGGTCATTTACAGTTGTGTTTAAAATAAATGTTAAAGTGATATAGTGATTAGAGTATTTACTACTTTCTACTGCTATATTTGATTTACTCCACATTAACAGTCTTATCATAACATGTATTCTATTCTGTATATGCACAAATGTTCCCATATAATAACACATATGCTGTATAAAATGGGTATATTGTTAGTGAATGTGACCTCCTCTCTCTCAGGGCGGAGGACAGAGGTGACATATATGGCGGAGTGGAGGAATGCTCTGTCCAGCTGCTCCCTGTTTCAGGACGACTGGACCAAGTGCAATCCAGACGACTATCCTTCAGTAGACTACTCTTCCTCTACAGCCAACTACTCTTCTTCACACCACTATTCCTCTTCAGACGACTATCCTTCACACCACTATTCCTCTTCAGACGACTATTTTGGCCTCAGCGTTTTTTCACACGGCAACAAAAACGTCCTGATGGCCAGTTTATCACCCACTGGTCTCCTCCTCTTCTCCTTCATCGTCCTCCTCTTCGGCATTTAAATGAAGGTTCAACAGACGCTGCTTCAGCTTTGTAGATGTGTAAAGTCCAACTGTTTGCAGCTGTTTACATATATTATATAACATGATTTATATTTTTAAAGAATGCATTGGTTAAAGTCTCCTGGAAACATCATTTAAACTGAGTTTTACATCTGTAAACTGATGTTTCAGCACCGCCTCCTAAAAATCACATTCCCAGCATTCTCAAGGGAAACGTATCGTCAATAATCAACCCTCTGATCCGCAGTTTGATTGAAACTTGTGTTTTCTTTAAAAGGTCGACAAAAATGCACGGTTTATTATAGAAAGAAACTGTAAAAAACAGGCATTATCATCTGAATTTGAAGTTTCCGACAGTCCTTGAACAGATCATCGGTTACAAAAGTTTCCACAATAAAAAGTGACCAAAATGAAGCTTAAAATGGTGATATTTGTGTAATTTAAAGCGTTTGCCCTAACCAGACCCTGTTAAAGCATTTAAATTTGCTCCTCAGAGGAACTGTGAAGACATGATTGATTCTGCTGAGACCAACGGTCACGTGACAAATATTCACTGAGAATCTGTTTACACAGAGCTGAGAGGAGAGGACAGGAGATACTGAATATTAACTTGGTTGATCTTTTTTAAAAATGTAAATAATTAACTAAGTTAAAAGTCGCCGACAACGGCACCTAGGGATAAAAAGAGCCTAGGACTCAGAGTAAAACACGTTTAAACCACAGCTTCTTTTAAAAATCAGGGGTAAACAGAACAGACATCGGGTAGATTAAAAAAGTCTAACATTTATTGAAAGCAATAATTAAAATCAAATGACCCTTCCCTTTGTCCGCGCTGACTCTGCTCACTCCAGCTGCCAGTCCAGCCGATTACTGACACTGCTCACTACAACTGCCGTCATTCCACCAGTCCAGCCGATTACTGACACTGTTCACTACAACTGTCGTCATTCCACCAGTCCAGCCGATTACTGACACTGCTCACTACAACTGCCGACATTCCACCAGTCCAGCCGATTACTGACACTGTTCACTACAACTGCCCTCATTCCACCAGTCCAGCCGATTACAGACACTGTTCACTACAACTGCCGTCATTCCACCAGTCCAACCGATTACTGACACTGTTCACTACAACTGCCGTCATTCCACCAGTCCAACCGATTACTGACATTGTTCACTACAACTGCCATCATTCCACCAGTCCAGCTGATTACTGACACTGCTCACTACAACTGCCATCATTCCACCAGTCCAACCGATTACTGACATTGTTCACTACAACTGCCGTCATTCCACCAGTCCAACCGATTACTGACACTGTTCACTACAAACTGCGTCATTCCACCAGTCCAGCCGATTACTGACACTGCTCACTACAACTGCCGTCATTCCACCAGTCGAGCCGATTACTGACACTGCTCACTACAACTGCCGTCATTCCACCAGTCCAGCCGATTACTGACACTGTTCACTACAACTGCCGTCATTCCACCAGTCCAGCCAACTACTGACACTGTTCACTACAACTGCCGTCATTCCACCAGTCCAGCCAACTACTGACACTGTTCACTACAACTGCCGTCATTCCACCAGTCCAGCCGATTACTGACACTGTTCACTACAACTGCCGTCATTCCACCAGTCCAGCCGATTACTGACACTGTTCACTACAATGCCGTCCGTTCCCTCCCGCGCTCCAGGCACCTCCTCCTTTTAAGGCCACGCCATTCTCCCACACCTGCCGCTTATTCGGGTTTTGTGAGGTGTTCAGGTGCAGTGGGAGAAACAAAAGCATGCACAACACATTACACTAATGAAAGCCAAAAAACACAAGGCACTCAAATAAAATTAAAATGCATTCAGAATCTCAAAAAACCAACCCCATCACACTGGAAACATGACAATACTTCAATGTGGACAATATGTGGAGACACAATTAGTTTTTCCAATATTCATGACACTATAATGGTGTTATTCTGCACAAAGACATGTTTGAGTTGTTCTGATTGTGCTGATTCCATAGAGCTGCAGAACTTATAGATTATAGAGATTTATATATTTCAGTAAAATACAAGGACACATAATGTAAAAAAGAGCAAAAAACGCCCTGAAACGACTTCAGGTCTTTCTCCCAGGAGACTTCTGTTCTGTTTGTGCTCCATGTGAGAGAGTGAAACCAAAAGTTCACTTATTTAAACTTACTCAACACTAACCAAACTGCAGCTGTAATACAGGAGATAATAAGTTTCCCTAATTAAGGACTGTTTTATGGGAATGTCATTTTTAGGAGACAAGGTTGCAGGTTTATATAGTTTGTTACAGTTTGTTGGTACTGAGTCTGAAAGTTGTTTAGTTCCTCAGAGAAAACGTCAGAAAGGATCCAGCTAATAACTCCAATAAGATATATTTTTCATGTTAACAGTGAATTTAAAAGAGTAGAGTCTCAGCATCATACAGAGACTTATAGCCTCTCTAGTTCTGGTTTTATGGTACATTTATATTCAGGGGTTTCTACACACTCTGCACATCTACCTGTTTGTTTTTCTTTGATTATTTTTGGCCTTCATTCGTTAGTAAATGAAGTTGTTGTCCCAGGCTGGGAAACAAACACACATTATTCTGCAGGTCACCTTAAGTTCATTGAAAATATTAAAAACAATAAGAGTTTTGTTTCAATGTGCACAATGTATCAGAGATTTATACGCTATCAGTAAATAAAACGATTAAATGTCATCATGAAATGTTTATTTTTTGTTGCTTCTGTCACATTTTAAGAGAAACAGGATATCCTGCAAAAAAGCAATGAAATTCATTATATATAATTTAGTCAGAATGCATCAAAGAGTGCAAATAAAAGGCTGGACACTAAAGAAAGTGGACACTGGAGAAATATTTCATCAGATTTGGAATGGAAAGCTAGCCTAACAATGGAAACTCACAACTAGAATTAAAATACAAGCAGTATAAACTAGAAATTTAAAAGAGGTTTTAACGATTTACAATTTAAACAAGTAGAAATATAGAAAAGTATTAAAAAGGAAAATGAAATTTAGGAACATTATGTACAATGTACAGTAAGCTACACATTTTTACAATAGAAGAATACGACTGTCTTTGGGCCTATAATGGTGATAAAGATATAACCTTTTTATTGCGTATAATTTTTTTTTGTCACAGCCACAGGGAGCCACTGCAGACGGTCTGAGCCACATGATGCCTACCTCTGGGTTAGCTGTAGGAAAAGACCATGGTTTAAGTTAAAATAACTACATTATACTGGAAGTTATTTCATGGTGCAGGTCGTGTACACTGAAAAAAGTATAACCTTGCTCAAACTAAAAAAAATGATGTCCAGATATCACATCTAAAATATTTGACTTCATAGAATCTAAATTGAGTAACTTCTTATGACCTGATTATTATTTTATCTTGAAGTAAACAATAATAATGTCTTGACTCAACATTAATTCTTTGCCTTGATTCAAATTATTTTCTTAACATTTTAGTTATTGAACCAAACTAATGAATTTAAATTGAACCAACCTAATATATTCACGTTTAACTGAATTAATGTTTGCATTGACACCAGTTCATGTATTTACATTTACCCAAACTATATTTTTTCACATTTTATTTGACTTAACAAATTTTTGTTTCCCACCTTATAAACTCTATAAAAAAGACCCTTGGCCAACAGATCACATTAAATGTATTTATTAATCTTTAACGTATGAACTATATGCAACATATTACATACACGGTGCTTTCGACTCAAACTAAAAATATTACCTGCAGGTCATGAAGAAGAAAAAAAACTTTGTTTTGGGTCCTTAGGAAATATATTTAGTTCAGTATAAATCAAACTTGATGTCTCTAAATGCAAAAAGAATGAGTTTTACAATCAAATCAATAATTTTATCCTCTTTTAAATGGCAGTTATTAGTTTGAATGAACAACTGCAACTCTTGTGTTGTGTTGTTTCCTGCTGAGAAAGCCTCTTATTGTGAATCTAGTGTGTCAGCCATCCATCCTCTGAATGCTCCAGGTCTCTAGTCTGGATGCTCCAGGTCTCTAGTCTGGATGCTCCAGGTCTCTAGTCTGGATGCTCTAGGTCTCTTGTCTGAATGCTCCAGGTCTCTAGTCTGAATGCTCTAGGTCTCTTGTCTGAATGCTCCAGGTCTCTAGTCTGAATGCTCCAGGTCTCTAGTCTGTGTGCTCCAGGTCTCTAGTCTGAATGCTCCAGGTCTCTAGTCTGGATGCTCCAGGTCTCTAGTCTGGATGCTCCAGGTCTCTAGTCTGAATGCTCTAGGTCTCTTGTCTGAATGCTCCAGGTCTCTAGTCTGTGTGCTCCAGGTCTCTAGTCTGAATGCTCCAGGTCTCTAGTCTGAATGCTCCAGGTCTCTAGTCTGAATGCTCCAGGTCTCTAGTCTGGATGCTCCAGGTCTCAAGTCTGAATGCTCCAGGTCTCTAGTCTGAATGCTCCAGGTCTCTAGTCTGTGTGCTCCAGGTCTCTAGTCTGGATGCTCCAGGTCTCTAGTCTGAATGCTCCAGGTCTCTAGTCTGAATGCTCCAGGTCTCTAGTCTGAATGCTCCAGGTCTCTAGTCTGGATGCTCCAGGTCTCAAGTCTGAATGCTCCAGGTCTCTAGTCTGGATGCTCCAGGTCTCTAGTCTGAATGCTCCAGGTCTCTAGTCTCTGAATGTTCCAGGTCTCTAGTCTGAGTGCTCAAGGTCTCTAATCTGAATGCTCCAGGTCTCTAGTCTGAATGCTCCAGGTCTCTAGTCTGGATGCTCCAGGTCTCAAGTCTGAATGCTCCAGGTCTCTAGTCTGAATGCTCCAGGTCTCTAGTCTGTGTGCTCCAGGTCTCTAGTCTGGATGCTCCAGGTCTCTAGTCTGAATGCTCCAGGTCTCTAGTCTGAATGCTCCAGGTCTCTAGTCTGAATGCTCCAGGTCTCTAGTCTGAGTGCTCAAGGTCTCTAGTCTGAATGCTCCAGGTCTCTAGTCTGAATGCTCCAGGTCTCTAGTCTGGATGCTCCAGGTCTCAAGTCTGAATGCTCCAGGTCTCTAGTCTGAATGCTCCAGGTCTCTAGTCTGAATGCTCCAGGCCTCTAGTCTGTGTGCTCCAGGTCTCTAGTCTGAATGCTCCAGGTCTCTAGTCTGAGTGCTCCAGGTCTCTAGTCTGTGTGCTCCAGGTCTCTAGTCTGGATGCTCCAGGTCTCTAGTCTGGATGCTCCAGGTCTCTAGTCTGAATGCTCTAGGTCTCTTGTCTGAATGCTCCAGGTCTCTAGTCTGTATGCTCCAGGTCTCTAGTCTGAATGCTCCAGGTCTCTAGTCTGAATGCTCCAGGTCTCTAGTCTCTGAATGCTCCAGGTCTCTAGTCTGAATGCTCCAGGTCTCTAGTCTGAATGCTCCAGGTCTCTAGTTTGTGGTTGTAAAGTTTCATGAGGCTGTGATTATCCTAGAGGTCACAGCAGCTCATTTTATACACTGAGCTCAAGTTTCACTCACTAACATCATCACACATGAAGAACATTGGGCTCATTGAATCCACAAGAGTCTCAGCTTTACACTCAGACCCCATTTATGCAGCTCACAGACTGTTTAGGGACCCCAGAATGCACAAAGATTCACATACAAGAGGACACAATAACACATTTTACTGCATGTTACAGCATGTCAGTGAAGAGACTCGTGGGGAAACACAGAACTTGTTTTCATTCAGATAACTGCAGGTCAATTATTAACAAGTTATGAAAGAGACTCTGACCTGATAGACTGTTGAGTTAAAGCTCCGCCTCGAGTCACCTGACTGAAACCAGGTAAAAGGTTGTTATTCTGACTCACTGAGACGAAGACACACACACACTCCGACAGACAATAAGATTCAGCTTCGGACTAAAACCTCCACTTTGACTGAAAGAGGACGACTTCAGGAGATAACTGGGAATACTGGAACAGCTCCACTTCACCCAGCTGCTGAATCCACAAACTGAACGACAGTTTTACAGGAAAGTAAAGTAACTTTGAGAGAACAGGGAGTGGCTGAGCTGTTTGTCTGCTGTGTTTTCAGCCTCACTCAGAGACTAAATGGCTTCCAGATTAGAGGACGATCTCTGCTGTTCTGTCTGCCACGACATCTTTAAAGATCCTGTCGTCCTGTCATGCAGCCACAGCTTCTGTAAAGACTGTCTGCAGAGCTGGTGGACGGAGAAACCAACCAGAGAGTGTCCAGTTTGTAAGAGGAGACATTCGAAGGACTTTAGTCCTCCTATCTTGTCATTAAAGAACCTGTGTGAGAGTTTCTTACAGGAGAGAGATCAGAGAGCTTCAGAGCCTCTCTGCAGTCTGCACTCTGAGAAACTCAAACTCTTCTGTCTGGACCATCAGCAGCCAGTGTGTCTCGTCTGCAGAGACTCAGAAAAACACACCAACCACCGATTCAGACCCATCGATGAAGCTGCACAACAACACAAGAAGGAACTTCAGGAAACTCTGGAGCCTTTAAAGGAGAAGTTAAAGGTTTTTAAAGGAGTTAAAGTGAAGTTTGATCAAACAGCAGAACACATTCAGGTCCAGGCCCGATGCACAGAGACGCAGATTAAGGAGCAGTTTAAGAAGCTTCACCAGTTTCTAGAAGAGGAAGAGGAGGCCAGGATGGCTGCACTGAGGGAGGAAGAGGAGCAGAAGAGTCAGATGATGAAGGAGAAGATGGAGGCTCTGAGCAGAGAGATAGCAGCTCTTTCAGACACAGTCAGAGCCACAGAGGACGAGCTGAGAGCTGAACACGTCTCATTCCTGCACAACTACAAGGCTGCAGTGGAAAGAGTCCAGCAGCGCCTCCTGCTGGAGGATCCACAGCTGCCCTCAGGAGCTCTGATAGACCAGGCCAAACACCTGGGCAACCTGGCCTTCAACATCTGGAACAAGATGAAGGACATGGTCTCCTACAGTCCTGTTGTTCTGGACCCAAACACTGCTGGTACAAAACTCATCCTGTCTGAAGATCTGACCACAGTGACAGCAGGAGAGAAACAGCAGCTTCCTGATAATCCAGAGAGGTTTGGTGTTTATTACTGCTGTGTTCTGGGCTCTGAGGGCTTTAACTCAGGGACTCACAGCTGGGAGGTCGAGGTTGGAGACAATACAAGCTGGCAGCTGGGTGTGTTAGCAGAGTCTGTCCAGAGGAGAGGAGACATACTGTCTGGATTATGGAGTATACTGTTCTTTGAAGATGAATACTTATCACATTCACCATCAGATGAAGAAACTGATCTCGTAGTGCAGAAGAAGCTCCAGAGGATCAGAGTGAATCTGGACTGGAACAGAGGAAAGCTGTCGTTCTCTGATGCTGACACTAACACACACATACACACCTTCACACACACTTTCACTGAGAGGATGTTTCCATTTTTTGGGAATGGGGATGAGGATGATCACCCACTGCAGGTTTTACCAGTGAAGGTCTCTGTGGCTGCAGGACAACAGAAATAGTGTCTTCTGTTCAAGACGTCCTGAAGTCTTTGAGGAACATGTGACTACGTTGTCCTGATGATGTTTTGTTTCTCCGTCAGTGTGAGGAAATGATGTCATGATGATGTCATGATGATGTTTGGTGTTTCTGTGGTTTCGTCTTCGATTATTGATTAAATGTTTGAAGTGAATTCTCTGTAAAACTTTGTTCTCATTGATTGTTTTTCTTTTATTGGTGTTTGAGGATGTTATATAGAAAATACTGTCATATTACAGAAAACAACAAATTATTTTACAGATAATTTATTTGACAAAAACATATAATATACAGTTAATATCTCTCTCTCTCTCTCTCTCTCTCTCTCTCTATATATATATATATATATATATAAGTTCTACTGCTTGAAAAAAAAGTTAATTTTTGTAATTTTTATATAGAATTAACTGTCATTTTACATTCAAGACTATTAATCAATTTAATAATACTGTAAAAAGAAAAAATCTGTCCCATTGTTTAATTATTGGATTTCAACTCCCATGTTCTGATTAATATTTGTAAATAAAGTAATTAACTTTATGACATTTGCACTGTTGCATTATTGGGCTTTTATTGTGAAGGGCGGGGCAGGTTTGTGGAAGTGGGCGTGGCTTCATGTACGGCAGCTGACAGTAACCAGTAATCCCACATTCAGACTCCAAGAGAGAAAAATCCATGCTGTGATCTGGTTTCAGAAACTTTTAGTAGATTTGTGTATTTTGTGTGATTGTATGGCAGCACTTGTGTTGTTTCCTGCTGAGAAAGCCTCTTATTGTGAATCTAGTGTGTCAGCCATCCATCCTCTGAATGCTCCAGGTCTCTAGTTTGTGGTTGTAAAGTTTCATGAGGCTGTGATTATCCTATTATATATTATCCCGCATGAGGTTACCATAGACTGTATATAAATAGGTTACCCAGAAATTAGAAATTAATACAACCGCAGTGCTTTTATTTTGAAGGTGGTTTACGTATACATGCCTGATGTTAGGTACCTTAAAACACGTGTTGCTTTTAGCATAAAGTTAATAAATGACTGGTTCACTGCATAACATACATGCTCTATATTGTTTTAGTGGTTTGAATGTATGTTTTGTAGCATTCCTGCTGAATGACGTCGACTCTTTAACTGATAGTTCACTAGATTTATTGAAATCGTAGCTCCATGAAAATAAAAACAAGACATTCCTTGTGGGAAAACAATAACAAACATTAGCATTAGCACTTAACCCTCAGGGCCCACTTTACTTTACAACCCTTTCGAGCCATTTGGGCTGAAAATGTCCACCTCCAAAAAAATGCTATAAAAACTTTCCAGATTAATATATTTTTTTCTACTTTTTTCTACATAAACCTCTTAAACAACTTCTGCCCTGCTCAAAACTATCAAACATTCAAATATTTTGAGATTTTTAACCCTTTAAATGTCAGTTTGATTGCACAATGTCACTGTTTTTCAAAGAAAAAACAAAAAATTTGAGTTGTTTTCCATATAATAAATATTTTTTGGCTGGGGCATTGGTTTTTATCACAGCCTTGGATATGTCAAAGATTAAGAAAAAAATGTGATTTTGATTCATTTTTAGTTTTTGTGTAGTGTCAGATTTAAAATGAAAAAAGCCCTTTTTGGCCACTTGGTGGCAGACATGTCCGCTTTTAAATAACGCTTTAAAAATATTACTGATATATATTTTTTCCAACTTTTTTGGATTAAATCTTTCAATCAACTTCACTCCTGATAAAAAAATATCAAATATTCAATTATTTTCAGGATTTTAACCCTTTAAATGCCAGTTTGATTCCATGAAAAATTGAGTTATTTTCCATTTAATAGATAATTTTTTAGCTGGGGCATTTATTGGGGCATTTATTTTTTATCACAGTCTTGGATATGTCAAAGATTAGTGACAAAATTGATTTTGATGCATTTATAGTTTTTTTGTGTAGTGTCAGATTTAAAAATGTACTATCCTTTTATGGCAGACATGTCCACTTCCAAAAACACTATAAAACTATTACTGATATATATTTTTTTCAACTTTTTTGGGTTAAATCTTTTGATCAACTTCAGTCCTAATCAAAACTATCAAATATTGAACAATCATCAGGATTTTAACCCTTAAAATGCCAGTTTGACTACATTATGCTAATATTTCTAATGAAAACAAGATTTGCTGTGTTTTGCTAGATGTGTGTGTGTGTTTGCTGTTTCGTGTGTCTAGACCTTATTGTAAAACTTGAAAACTTACTGTCATACACAGCCATATATGCACTCTTACAAGTCAATAAAAACATGGACACTTAAAAAAAAAAGCTCCAGACAGTTTGTGACAGGACTCCAGCCAGGTGCACAAACCGTCGTTTTTGTTTTCTCCACAGTGAAGTAAGAGAAGAGGGAGCATGTTTTTATTGACTTGAAAGAGTTAATATATGGCTCTGTATGACAGGAGCAACTTTATTAGACATTACAAGTATACAGGTATATTGTTAGTGAATGTGACCTCCTCTCTCTCAGGGCGGAGGACAGAGGTGACATATATGGCGGAGTGGAGGAATGCTCTGTCCAGCTGCTCCCTGTTTCAGGACGACTGGACCAAGTGCAATCCAGACGACTATCCTTCAGTAGACTACTCTTCCTCTACAGCCAACTACTCTTCTTCACACCACTATTCCTCTTCAGACGACTATCCTTCACACCACTATTCCTCTTCAGACGACTATTTTGGCTACAGCGTTTTTTCACACGGCAACAAAAACGTCCTGATGGCCAGTTTATCACCCACTGGTCTCCTCCTCTTCTCCTTCATCGTCCTCCTCTTCGGCATTTAAATGAAGGTTCAACAGACGCTGCTTCAGCTTTGTAGATGTGTAAAGTCCAACTGTTTGCAGCTGTTTACATATATTATATAACATGATTTATATTTTTACAGAATGCATTGGTTAAAGTCTCCTGGAAACATCATTTAAACTGCGTTTTACATCTGTAAACTGATGTTTCAGCACCGTCTCCTAAAAATCACATTCCCAGCATTCTCAAGGGAAACGTATCGTCAATAATCAACCCTCTGATCCGCAGTTTGATTGAAACTTGTGTTTTCTTTAAAAGGTCGACAAAGATGCACGGTTCATCATAGAAAGAAACTGTAAAAACAGGCATTATCGTCTGAATATGAAGTTTCCGACAGTCCTTGAACAGATCATCGGTTACAAAAGTTTCCACAATAAAAAGTGACCAAAACTAAGCTTAAAATGGTGATATTTGTGTAATTTAAAGCGTTTGCCCTAACCAGATCCTGTTAAAACATTAAAATTTGCCCCTCAGAGAAACTGTGAAGACATGATTGATTCTGCTGAGACCAACAGTCACGTGACAAATATTCACTGAGAATCTGTTTACACAGAGCTGAGAGGAGAGGACAGTAGATACTGAATATTAACTCGGTTGGTCTTTTTAAAAAAAATTAATAACTAACTAAGTTAAAAGTCGCCGACAACGCCACCTAGGGATAAAAAGAGCCTAGGACTCAGAGTAAAACACGTTTAAAGCACAGCTTCTTTTAAAAATCAGGGGTAAGCAGAACAGACAATGGGTAGATTAAAAAAGTCTAACATTTATTGAAAGCAATAATTAAAATCAAATGACCCTTCCCTTTGTCCGCGCTGACTCTGCTCACTCCAGCCGCCAGGCCAGCCGATTACTGACACTGCTCACTACAACTGCCGTCATTCCACCAGTCCAGCTGATTACTGACACTGTTCACTACAACTGCCGTCATTCCACCAGTCCAGCCGATTACTGACATTGTTCACTACAACCGCCGTCCGTTCTCTCCCGCGCTCCAGGCACCTCTTCCTTTTAAGGCCACGCCATTCTCCCACACCTGCCGCTTATTCAGGTTTTGTGAGGTGTTCAGGTGCAGTGGGAGAAACAAAAGCATGCACAACACAATACACTAATGAAAAAACACAAGGTACTCAAATAAAATTAAAATGCATTCAGAATCTCAAAAAACCAACCCCATCACACTGGAAACATGACAATACTTCAATATGGACAATATGTGGAGACACAATTAGTTTTTCCAATATTCATGACACTATAATGGTGTTATTCTGCACAAAGACATGTTTGAGTTGCAGGAGTAATAGATTTATAGAGATTTTATATATTTCAGTGAAATACAAGGACACAGAATGTAAAAAAGAGCAAAAAATGCCCTGAAACGACTTCAGGTCTTTCTCCCAGGAGACTTCTGTTCTGTTTGTGCTCCATGTGAGAGAGTGAAACCAAAAGTTCACTTATTTAAACTTACTCAACACTAATCAAACTGCAGCTGTAATACAGGAGACAATATGTTTCCCTAATTAAGGACTGTTTTATGGGAATGTCATTTTTAGGAGACAAGGTTGCAGGTTTATATAGTTTGTTACAGTTTGTTGGTACTGAGTCGTTCAGTTCCTCAGAGAAAACATCAGAAAGGATCCAGCTAATAACTCCAATAAGATATATTTTTCATGTTAACAGTGAATTTAAAAGAGTAGAGTCTCAGCATCATACAGAGACTTATAGCCTCTCTAGTTCTGGTTTTATGGTACATTTATATTCAGGGGTTTCTACACACTCTGCACATCTACTTGTTTGTTTTTCTTTGATTATTTTTGGCCTTCATTCGTTAGTAAATGAAGTTGTTGTCCCAGGCTGGGAAACAAACCGCTCATTATTCTGCAGGTCACCTTAAGTTCATTGAAAATATTAAAAACAATAAGAGTTTTGTTTCAATGTGCACAATGTATCAGAGATTTATACGCTATCAGTAAATAAAACGATTAAATGTCATCATGAAATGTTTATTTTTTGTTGCTTCTGTCACATTTTAAGAGAAACAGGATATCCTGCAAAAAAACAATGAAATTCATTATATATAATTTAGTGAGAATGCATCAAAGAGTGCAAATAAAAGGCTGGACACTAAAGAAACTGGACACTGGAGAAATATTTCATCAGATTTGGAATGGAAAGCTAGCCTAACAATGGAAACTCACAACTAGAATTAAAGTTAAAGCAAAATGTAAAACTGAAGGCTTCGGGCCGTAGACTTTAATAAGACATGCTGCACAGTTTAGTTAACTAAAATGTTAAAACATTAAGATAAGATAAGAATTTTCTTTAATAGTCCCACAATGGGGAAATTAGAGCAGCAAGATAGAGAGGAGCTTCAATAAAAATAACAATAAATAGTCAACAAGCAGTATAAACTAGAAATTTAAAGAGGTTTTAAGGATTTACAATTTAAACAAGTAGAAATATAGAAAAGTATTAACAAGGAAAATTAAATTTAGGAACATTATGTACAATAAGCTACACATTTTTACAATTGAAGAATACGACTGTCTTTGGGCCTATAATGGTGATAAAGAAATAACCTTTTTATTGCATATAATCTTTTTGTCCCAGCCACAGGGAGCCACTGCAGACGGTCTGAGCCACATGATGCCTACCTCTGGGTTAGCTTTAGGAAAAGACCATGGTTTAAGTTAAAATAACTACATTATACTGGAAGTTATTTCATGGTGCAGGTCGTGTACACTGAAAAAAGTATAACCTTGCTCAAACTAAAAAAAATGATGTCCAGATATCACATCTAAAATATTTGACTTCATAGAATCTAAATTGAGTAACTTCTTATGACCTGATTATTTTATCTTGATGTAAACAATAATAATGTCTTGACTCAACCTTAATTCTTTGCCTTGATTCAAATTATTTTCTTAACATTTTAGTTATTGAACCAAACTAATGAATTTAAATTGAACCAACCTAATATATTCACTTTTAACTGAATTAATGTTTGCATTGACACCAGTTAATTTATTTAAATATACCAAACTATATTTTTCACATTTTATTTGACTTAACTAATTTTTGTTTCCCACCTTATAAACTCTATAAAAAAGACACTTGGCCAACGGATTACATACAATGTATTTATATATATTTAACGTATGAACTATATGCAACATATTACATACACGGTGCTTTCGACTCAAACTAAAAATATTACCTGCAGGTCATGAAGAAGAAAAAAAACTTTGTTTTGGGTCCTTAGGAAATATATTTAGTTCAGTATAAATCAAACTTGATGTCTCTAAATGCAAAAAGAATGAGTTTTACAATCAAATCAATAATTTTATCCTCTTTTAAATGGCAGTTATTAGTTTGAATGAACAACTGCAACTCTTGTGTTGTGTTGTTTCCTGCAGAGAAAGCCTCTTATTGTGAATCTAGTGTGTCAGCCATCCATCCTCTGAATGCTCCAGGTCTCTAGTCTGAATGCTCCAGGTCTCTAGTCTGGATGCTCCAGGTCTCTAGTCTGAATGCTCCAGGTCTCTAGTCTGGATGCTCCAGGTCTCTAGTCTGAATGCTCCAGGTCTCTAGTCTGAATGCTCCAGGTCTCTAGTCTGGATGCTCCAGGTCTCTAGTCTGAATGCTCCAGGTCTCTAGTCTGAATGCTCCAGGTCTCTAGTCTGAATGCTCCAGGTCTCTAGTCTGGATGCTCCAGGTCTCTAGTCTGAAGGCTCCAGGTCTCTAGTTTGTGGTTGTAAAGTTTCATGAGGCTGTGATTCTCCTAGAGGTCACAGCAACTCATTTTATACACTGAGCTCAAGTTTCACTCACTAACATCATCACACATGAAGAACATTGGGCTCATTGAATCCACAAGAGTCTCAGCTTTACACTCAGACCCCATTTATGCAGCTCACAGACTGTTTAGGGACCCCAGGATGCATAAAGATTCACATACAAGAGGACACAATAACACATTTTACTGCATGTTACAGCATGTCTGTAAAGAGACTCGTGGGGAAACACAGAATTTATTTCCATTCAGATAACTGCAGGTCAATTATTAACAAGTTATGAAAGAGACTCTGACCTGATAGACTGTTGAGTTAAAGCTCTGCCTCGAGTCACCTGAGAGAAACCAGGTAACAGGTTGCTATTCTGACTCACTGAGATAAAGACACACACTCACTCTGAGAGAAGGACGATAAGATTCAGCTTCAGACTAAAACCTCCACTTTGACTGAAAGAGGACAACTTCAGGAGATTACTGGGAATACTGGAACAGCTCCACTTCACCCAGCTGCTGAATCTACAAACTGAACGACAGTTTTACAGGAAAGTAAAGTAACTTTGAGAGAACAGGGAGTGGCTGAGCTGTTTGTCTGCTGTGTTTCAGCTTCACTCAGAGAATAAATGGCTTCCAGATTAGAGGACGATCTCTGCTGTTCTGTCTGCCACAACATCTTTAAAGATCCTGTCATCCTGTCATGCAGCCACAGCTTCTGTAAAGACTGTCTGCAGAGCTGGTGGACGGAGAAACCAACCAGAGAGTGTCCAATTTGTAAGAAAAGATATTCAAAGGAATTCTTTCCTCCTAACTTTGCATTAAAGAACCTGTGTGAGAGTTTCTTACAGGAGAGAGATCAGAGAGCTTCAGAGGCTCTCTGCAGTCTGCACTCTGAGAAACTCAAACTCTTCTGTCTTGACCATCAGCAGCCAGTGTGTGTCATCTGCATAGACTCAGAAGAACACACCAACCACAGATTCAGACCCATCGATGAAGCTGCACAACAACACAAGAAGGAACTTCAGGAAACTCTGGAGCCTTTAAAGGAGAAGTTAAAGGTTTTTAAAGAAGTTAAAGTGAAGTTTGATCAAACAGCAGAACACATTCATGTCCAGGCCCGACGCACAGAGACGCAGATTAAGGAGCAGTTTAAGAAGCTTCACCAGTTTCTAGAAGAGGAAGAGGAGGCCAGGATGGCTGCACTGAGGGAGGAAGAGGAGCAGAAGAGTCAGATGATGAAGGAGAAGATGGAGGCTCTGAGCAGAGAGATAGCAGCTCTTTCAGACACAGTCAGAGCCACAGAGGACGAGCTGAGAGCTGAACACGTCTCATTCCTGCACAACTACAAGGCTGCAGTGGAAAGAGTCCAGCAGCGCCTCCTGCTGGAGGATCCACAGCTGCCCTCAGGAGCTCTGATAGACCAGGCCAAACACCTGGGCAACCTGGCCTTCAACATCTGGAACAAGATGAAGGACATGGTCTCCTACAGTCCTGTTGTTCTGGACCCAAACACTGCTGGTACAGGACTCATCCTGTCTGAAGATCTGACCAGTTTGAGAGAAGGAGAGGAACAGCAGCTTCCTGATAATCCAGAGAGGATTGGTTATCCCTGCTCTGTTCGGGGCTCTGAGGGCTTTAACTCAGGGACTCACAGCTGGGAGGTCGAGGTTGGAGACAGTACAAACTGGGATCTGGGTGTGTTAGCAGAGTCTGTCCAGAGGAGAGGAGACACACTGTCTGGATCCTGGAGAATAGTGTTCTATAAAGGTAATTACTCATCACATTCACCATCAGATAAAGGAACTGCTCTCGTAGTTCAGAAGAAGCTCCAGAGGATCAGAGTGAATCTGGAGTGGAACAGAGGAAAGCTGTCGTTCTCTGATGCTGACACTAACACACACATACACGCCTTCATACACACTTACACTGAGAGAATGTTTCCATATTTTTACAATGGGGATGAGGATCATCCCCCACTGCAGGTTTTAGCAGTGAAGGTCTCTGTGGCTGCAGGACAACAGAAATAGACGATCAGCATCGTTCTGTTCAAGACGTCTTGAAGTCTTTGAGGAACATGTGACTACGTTGTCCTGATGATGTTTGTTTCTCCGTCAGTGTGAGGAAATGATGTCATGATGATGTCATGATGATGTAACATCAGATCAAAGAGCTGTCAATCACTCTGTGACTGGCAGGCGTCTCTGTGGTTTCCTGTTTGATTATTGATCAAATCTTTGAAGTGAATTCTCTGTAAAACTTCATTCTCATTGATTGTTTATTTCTTTTATTGGTGTTTGAGGGTGTTATATAGAAAATACTGTCATATTACAGAAAAAAACAAATTATTTTACAGATCATTTATTTAACAAAAACATATAATTTACAGTTAATATCTGTATTTTTATATATTTATATATATATATATATGTGTGTGTGTGTGTGTAGAATAACTAAAGTGTTTTTACTTTAATACGACAGTGTTTGATGATCATTTCACAGTTTTTTTATGATTTCTCTTTAAATTTTTTTCACGTTAAATTTAAAGTTCTACTGTTTGAAAAAAAAAGTTTCCTTAATCTTCCATTCAGAAATTTGATGTGTATTTTTTGTAATTTTTACAAAGAAATAACTGTCATTTTACATTAAAAACTATCAATCAATTTAATAATACTGTAAAAAGAAAAAAATCTGTCCCATTGTTTAATTATTGGATTTCAACTTCCATGTTCTGGTTAATATTTGTAAATAAAGTAATTAACTTTATGACAATTGCACTGTTGCATTATTGGGCTTTTATTGTGAAGGGCGGGGCACGTTTGTGGCAGTGGGCGTGGCTTCATGTACGGCGGCTGACAGTAACCAGTAATCCCTCATTCAGACTCCAAGAGAGAAAAATCCATGCTGTGATCTGGTTACAGAGACTTTTGACATTTAGTATATTTGTGTATTTTGTGTGATTGTATGGCAGCACTTGTGTTGTTTCCTGCTGAGAAAGCCTCTTATTGTGAATCTAGTGTGTCAGCCATCCATCCTCTGAATGCTCCAGAGGGGTATTCCAGAAAGCGGGTTATGTGAAAACTCTGAGCTTGTTAACCCTGAGATGAGGGAAACTCTGAGGTTATCCGTTCCAGAAAGAGAGGTAACTTAAACTCTGGGTCCGTTACTGCGGTGACGTACTCTGTGAACATCACCTGCTCGCTGCAGGTTTACTATAAAAACCCCAGAGTTTCTACCTGTCTCCTCCCACACGAAGAAAGCGGTTAGCTATGGATTGCCCCTTTCTTAGAAATCCGATCGACATCGAGGCCGTTTTGATTAGAAATGTTTTACGTCGCGAAAGAATCTTCCGACCCAGGTTAGACGTTTTATCATTTCCAGAGGATTTTCTTTTCGAACGCTACCGCTTTTCATCAAACAGTATCATTTATCTCAATAACCTTCTCCGCCCATATATCACCAACCTCACACACCGTCCTGGGGGATGACCGGCTCAGATGAGCTTCCCCCGGGGATGCCCTCAGCCACAGGCCGACCCCTGTTTTGGCTGAGGGCCAGCTCCTCAGCCTCTGTCAGAGGTGGTGGAGGTGGCCCTCCACCCGTTTTTCGGGCCTCTGCCTTCTTTCTGTTGGCTGAGCAGAAAGTTTGTTTTTAATTAGTATTTTAATGAGCGTTGGTGTAGGCTACAGCGTCACATTTTAAATAACTTCAATAGATATAAAATATAAATGTGTTTCGATGTGTATAAAGTGTTAATCTACTAAGTGGAGTATTAAGTGAGAGGACGTTGAAAAACAACATTTTGTTAGGGGTTTAAATTACTATTTGAAGTAGCCACTGAATTAATATTTACTTTGTTTAATAGCCTAAGTCAATTTAAAAAAATAAAATAAAAATCTAAGTGAGGTGCAATCATAGCCTAGCAAAATATGTCTTACCTTTTTGAATAATGTTTTTATGTTTCATTTTTAACTGCCTCCAAGTCCTCCTTTCTCCTGTTGGATTGCACCTAAATGAAAATTAGATTTAATTCCTACTTATGATCATAACTATAGGCAATGCTACGATCTTACGGTTAAATGTTACGTCAGTGTTACTTTCAAACTTACGCGTTGACTCGGGCAGCAATTTTCTCCCATGCAGTCTCTCTCTCCTTCGCTGCTGCAGCCGTGTTACTTTTTCGGCGAAATATGTGCTCATACTCGCCGTAGGACTGCATGAGTATCTCCAACTCTACCGCGGTGAAATAGGTCGATCTTTGTTTTTTTTCCGTTGTCATGGTGACTCGTGGAATCGGGGCTCCATTGATGATGGCTTTTTATAGTGGTTGTGCACGTGCGTAACCCGAGGCTGACATACTCAGAGATGATTGAACTAACTCAGATCAGCTGTTCTGGAACCGGATACCCAGAGTTTCCCATCTCAGGGTAAGTCATCTCAGAGTTCAGGGATAGACTCAGAGGTTGTTGAACCTGCTTTCTGGAATACCCCCCAGGTCTCTAGTTTGTGGTTGTAAAGTTTCATGAGGCTGTGATTATCCTATTATATATTATCCCGCATGAGGTTACCATAGACTGTATATAAAGAGGTTACCCAGAAATTAGAAATTAATACAACCGCAGTGCTTTTATTTTGAAGGCGGTTTACGTATACATGCCTGATGTTAGGTACCTTAAAACACGTGTGCAGTAACCTTCATTTAAAAGTGAACCAGTAATAAATTACTGGTTCACTGCATAACATACATGCTCTATATTGTTTTAGTGGTTTGAATGTATGTTTAGTAGCATTCCTGCTGAATGACGTCGACTCTTTAACTGATAGTTCACTAGATTTATTGAAATCGTAGCTCCATGAAAATAAAAACAAGACATTCCTTGTGGGAAAACAATAACAAACATTAGCATTAGCACTTAAGCAAACAAGTACTTTTACTATTAGTTAAGACAACAAATATAGCCTCTAATTTATATGACAGAAGAAAATAAACTTTAACAAACCTTGTTCCCTGTCAGCCAGACTCTATAAAAACCTTTTTGATACTTTATATCAATTCTATGAATTACGACGCACTCGTTATTATTTACCGTTCGTTTTTCATTTTACCGTTCCACCTGTTATTTCCTGTCACTACCTTTCAAAATGAAAGCACCCGTTTCACACTGGACGGCACCTTTTCAAAATAAAAGCATCACATAATTGTAAAACACCTAGAAAATGTACAAACATGAAAAACAAGCTGTATAATACAAAAACACCAATAGGAACCTTGCTAAAGGTCATTTACAGTTGTGTTTAAAATAAATGTTAAAGTGATATAGTGATTAGAGTATTTACTACTTTTTACTGCTATATTTGATTTACTCCACATTAACAGTCTTATCATAACATGTATTATATTCTGTATATGCACAAATGTTCCCATATAATAACACATATGCTGTATAAAATGGGTATATTGTTAGTGAATGTGACCTCCTCTCTCTCAGGGCGGAGGACAGAGGTGACATATATGGCGGAGTGGAGGAATGCTCTGTCCAGCTGCTCCCTGTTTCAGGACGACTGGACCAAGTGCAATCCAGACGACTATCCTTCAGTAGACTACTCTTCCTCTACAGCCAACTACTCTTCTTCACACCACTATTCCTCTTCAGACGACTATCCTTCACACCACTATTCCTCTTCAGACGACTATTTTGGCCTCAGCGTTTTTTCACACGGCAACAAAAACGTCCTGATGGCCAGTTTATCACCCACTGGTCTCCTCCTCTTCTCCTTCATCGTCCTCCTCTTCGGCATTTAAATGAAGGTTCAACAGACGCTGCTTCAGCTTTGTAGATGTGTAAAGTCCAACTGTTTGCAGCTGTTTACATATATTATATAACATGATTTATATTTTTAAAGAATGCATTGGTTAAAGTCTCCTGGAAACATCATTTAAACTGAGTTTTACATCTGTAAACTGATATTTCAGCACCGCCTCCTAAAAATCACATTCCCAGCATTCTCAAGGGAAACGTATCGTCAATAATCAACCCTCTGATCCTCAGTTTGATTGAAACTTGTGTTTTCTTTAAAAGATCGACAAAAATGCACGGTTTATTATAGAAAGAAACTGTAAAAAACAGGCATTATCGTCTGAATTTGAAGTTCCCTACAGTCCTTGAACAGATCATCGGTTACAAAAGTTTCCACAATAAAAAGTGATCAAAACTAAGCTTAAAATGGTGATATTTGTGTAATTTAAAGCGTTTGCCCTAACCAGATCCTGTTAAAACATTAAAATTTGCTCCTCAGAGAAACTGTGAAGACATGATTGATTCTGCTGAGACCAACGGTCACGTGACAAATATTCACTGAGAATCTGTTTACACAGAGCTGAGAGGAGAGGACAGGAGATACTGAATATTAACTTGGTTGATCTTTTTTAAAAATGTAAATAATTAACTAAGTTAAAAGTCGCCGACAACGGCACCTAGGGATAAAAAGAGCCTAGGACTCAGAGTAAAACACGTTTAAACCACAGCTTCTTTTAAAAATCAGGGGTAAACAGAACAGACATCGGGTAGATTAAAAAAGTCTAACATTTATTGAAAGCAATAATTAAAATCAAATGACCCTTCCCTTTGTCCGCGCTGACTCTGCTCACTCCAGCTGCCAGTCCAGCCGATTACTGACACTGCTCACTACAACTGCCGTCATTCCACCAGTCCAACCGATTACTGACACTGCTCACTACAACTGCCGTCATTCCACCAGTCCAACCGATTACTGACACTGTTCACTACAACTGCCGTCATTCCACCAGTCCAACCGATTACTGACATTGTTCACTAC
Source organism: Centropristis striata (assembly GCF_030273125.1). Lineage (NCBI taxonomy): Eukaryota > Metazoa > Chordata > Actinopteri > Perciformes > Serranidae > Centropristis > Centropristis striata. The sequence continues at coordinate 32,312,820 of NC_081534.1, forward strand.
AACTGCCATCATTCCACCAGTCCAGCTGATTACTGACACTGCTCACTACAACTGCCATCATTCCACCAGTCCAACCGATTACTGACATTGTTCACTACAACTGCCGTCATTCCACCAGTCCAACCGATTACTGACACTGTTCACTACAAACTGCGTCATTCCACCAGTCCAGCCGATTACTGACACTGCTCACTACAACTGCCGTCATTCCACCAGTCCAGCCGATTACTGACACTGTTCACTACAACTGCCGTCATTCCACCAGTCGAGCCGATTACTGACACTGCTCACTACAACTGCCGTCATTCCACCAGTCCAGCCGATTACTGACACTGTTCACTACAACTGCCGTCATTCCACCAGTCCAGCCAACTACTGACACTGTTCACTACAACTGCCGTCATTCCACCAGTCCAGCCAACTACTGACACTGTTCACTACAACTGCCGTCATTCCACCAGTCCAGCCGATTACTGACACTGTTCACTACAACTGCCGTCATTCCACCAGTCCAGCCGATTACTGACACTGTTCACTACAATGCCGTCCGTTCCCTCCCGCGCTCCAGGCACCTCCTCCTTTTAAGGCCACGCCATTCTCCCACACCTGCCGCTTATTCGGGTTTTGTGAGGTGTTCAGGTGCAGTGGGAGAAACAAAAGCATGCACAACACATTACACTAATGAAAGCCAAAAAACACAAGGCACTCAAATAAAATTAAAATGCATTCAGAATCTCAAAAAACCAACCCCATCACACTGGAAACATGACAATACTTCAATGTGGACAATATGTGGAGACACAATTAGTTTTTCCAATATTCATGACACTATAATGGTGTTATTCTGCACAAAGACATGTTTGAGTTGTTCTGATTGTGCTGATTCCATAGAGCTGCAGAACTTATAGATTATAGAGATTTATATATTTCAGTAAAATACAAGGACACATAATGTAAAAAAGAGCAAAAAACGCCCTGAAACGACTTCAGGTCTTTCTCCCAGGAGACTTCTGTTCTGTTTGTGCTCCATGTGAGAGAGTGAAACCAAAAGTTCACTTATTTAAACTTACTCAACACTAACCAAACTGCAGCTGTAATACAGGAGATAATAAGTTTCCCTAATTAAGGACTGTTTTATGGGAATGTCATTTTTAGGAGACAAGGTTGCAGGTTTATATAGTTTGTTACAGTTTGTTGGTACTGAGTCTGAAAGTTGTTTAGTTCCTCAGAGAAAACGTCAGAAAGGATCCAGCTAATAACTCCAATAAGATATATTTTTCATGTTAACAGTGAATTTAAAAGAGTAGAGTCTCAGCATCATACAGAGACTTATAGCCTCTCTAGTTCTGGTTTTATGGTACATTTATATTCAGGGGTTTCTACACACTCTGCACATCTACCTGTTTGTTTTTCTTTGATTATTTTTGGCCTTCATTCGTTAGTAAATGAAGTTGTTGTCCCAGGCTGGGAAACAAACACACATTATTCTGCAGGTCACCTTAAGTTCATTGAAAATATTAAAAACAATAAGAGTTTTGTTTCAATGTGCACAATGTATCAGAGATTTATACGCTATCAGTAAATAAAACGATTAAATGTCATCATGAAATGTTTATTTTTTGTTGCTTCTGTCACATTTTAAGAGAAACAGGATATCCTGCAAAAAAGCAATGAAATTCATTATATATAATTTAGTCAGAATGCATCAAAGAGTGCAAATAAAAGGCTGGACACTAAAGAAAGTGGACACTGGAGAAATATTTCATCAGATTTGGAATGGAAAGCTAGCCTAACAATGGAAACTCACAACTAGAATTAAAATACAAGCAGTATAAACTAGAAATTTAAAAGAGGTTTTAACGATTTACAATTTAAACAAGTAGAAATATAGAAAAGTATTAAAAAGGAAAATGAAATTTAGGAACATTATGTACAATGTACAGTAAGCTACACATTTTTACAATAGAAGAATACGACTGTCTTTGGGCCTATAATGGTGATAAAGATATAACCTTTTTATTGCGTATAATTTTTTTTTGTCACAGCCACAGGGAGCCACTGCAGACGGTCTGAGCCACATGATGCCTACCTCTGGGTTAGCTGTAGGAAAAGACCATGGTTTAAGTTAAAATAACTACATTATACTGGAAGTTATTTCATGGTGCAGGTCGTGTACACTGAAAAAAGTATAACCTTGCTCAAACTAAAAAAAATGATGTCCAGATATCACATCTAAAATATTTGACTTCATAGAATCTAAATTGAGTAACTTCTTATGACCTGATTATTATTTTATCTTGAAGTAAACAATAATAATGTCTTGACTCAACATTAATTCTTTGCCTTGATTCAAATTATTTTCTTAACATTTTAGTTATTGAACCAAACTAATGAATTTAAATTGAACCAACCTAATATATTCACGTTTAACTGAATTAATGTTTGCATTGACACCAGTTCATGTATTTACATTTACCCAAACTATATTTTTTCACATTTTATTTGACTTAACAAATTTTTGTTTCCCACCTTATAAACTCTATAAAAAAGACCCTTGGCCAACAGATCACATTAAATGTATTTATTAATCTTTAACGTATGAACTATATGCAACATATTACATACACGGTGCTTTCGACTCAAACTAAAAATATTACCTGCAGGTCATGAAGAAGAAAAAAAACTTTGTTTTGGGTCCTTAGGAAATATATTTAGTTCAGTATAAATCAAACTTGATGTCTCTAAATGCAAAAAGAATGAGTTTTACAATCAAATCAATAATTTTATCCTCTTTTAAATGGCAGTTATTAGTTTGAATGAACAACTGCAACTCTTGTGTTGTTTCCTGCTGAGAAAGCCTCTTATTGTGAATCTAGTGTGTCAGCCATCCATCCTCTGAATGCTCCAGGTCTCTAGTCTGGATGCTCCAGGTCTCTAGTCTGGATGCTCCAGGTCTCTAGTCTGGATGCTCTAGGTCTCTTGTCTGAATGCTCCAGGTCTCTAGTCTGAATGCTCTAGGTCTCTTGTCTGAATGCTCCAGGTCTCTAGTCTGAATGCTCCAGGTCTCTAGTCTGTGTGCTCCAGGTCTCTAGTCTGAATGCTCCAGGTCTCTAGTCTGGATGCTCCAGGTCTCTAGTCTGGATGCTCCAGGTCTCTAGTCTGAATGCTCTAGGTCTCTTGTCTGAATGCTCCAGGTCTCTAGTCTGTGTGCTCCAGGTCTCTAGTCTGAATGCTCCAGGTCTCTAGTCTGAATGCTCCAGGTCTCTAGTCTGAATGCTCCAGGTCTCTAGTCTGGATGCTCCAGGTCTCAAGTCTGAATGCTCCAGGTCTCTAGTCTGAATGCTCCAGGTCTCTAGTCTGTGTGCTCCAGGTCTCTAGTCTGGATGCTCCAGGTCTCTAGTCTGAATGCTCCAGGTCTCTAGTCTGAATGCTCCAGGTCTCTAGTCTGAATGCTCCAGGTCTCTAGTCTGGATGCTCCAGGTCTCAAGTCTGAATGCTCCAGGTCTCTAGTCTGGATGCTCCAGGTCTCTAGTCTGAATGCTCCAGGTCTCTAGTCTCTGAATGTTCCAGGTCTCTAGTCTGAGTGCTCAAGGTCTCTAATCTGAATGCTCCAGGTCTCTAGTCTGAATGCTCCAGGTCTCTAGTCTGGATGCTCCAGGTCTCAAGTCTGAATGCTCCAGGTCTCTAGTCTGAATGCTCCAGGTCTCTAGTCTGTGTGCTCCAGGTCTCTAGTCTGGATGCTCCAGGTCTCTAGTCTGAATGCTCCAGGTCTCTAGTCTGAATGCTCCAGGTCTCTAGTCTGAATGCTCCAGGTCTCTAGTCTGAGTGCTCAAGGTCTCTAGTCTGAATGCTCCAGGTCTCTAGTCTGAATGCTCCAGGTCTCTAGTCTGGATGCTCCAGGTCTCAAGTCTGAATGCTCCAGGTCTCTAGTCTGAATGCTCCAGGTCTCTAGTCTGAATGCTCCAGGTCTCTAGTCTGTGTGCTCCAGGTCTCTAGTCTGAATGCTCCAGGTCTCTAGTCTGAGTGCTCCAGGTCTCTAGTCTGTGTGCTCCAGGTCTCTAGTCTGGATGCTCCAGGTCTCTAGTCTGGATGCTCCAGGTCTCTAGTCTGAATGCTCTAGGTCTCTTGTCTGAATGCTCCAGGTCTCTAGTCTGTATGCTCCAGGTCTCTAGTCTGAATGCTCCAGGTCTCTAGTCTGAATGCTCCAGGTCTCTAGTCTCTGAATGCTCCAGGTCTCTAGTCTGAGTGCTCAAGGTCTCTAGTCTGAATGCTCCAGGTCTCTAGTCTGAATGCTCCAGGTCTCTAGTCTGGATGCTCCAGGTCTCTAGTCTGAATGCTCCAGGTCTCTAGTCTGAATGCTCCAGGTCTCTAGTCTGAATGCTCCAGGTCTCTAGTTTGTGGTTGTAAAGTTTCATGAGGCTGTGATTATCCTAGAGGTCACAGCAGCTCATTTTATACACTGAGCTCAAGTTTCACTCACTAACATCATCACACATGAAGAACATTGGGCTCATTGAATCCACAAGAGTCTCAGCTTTACACTCAGACCCCATTTATGCAGCTCACAGACTGTTTAGGGACCCCAGAATGCACAAAGATTCACATACAAGAGGACACAATAACACATTTTACTGCATGTTACAGCATGTCAGTGAAGAGACTCGTGGGGAAACACAGAACTTGTTTTCATTCAGATAACTGCAGGTCAATTATTAACAAGTTATGAAAGAGACTCTGACCTGATAGACTGTTGAGTTAAAGCTCCGCCTCGAGTCACCTGACTGAAACCAGGTAAAAGGTTGTTATTCTGACTCACTGAGACGAAGACACACACACACTCCGACAGACAATAAGATTCAGCTTCGGACTAAAACCTCCACTTTGACTGAAAGAGGACGACTTCAGGAGATAACTGGGAATACTGGAACAGCTCCACTTCACCCAGCTGCTGAATCCACAAACTGAACGACAGTTTTACAGGAAAGTAAAGTAACTTTGAGAGAACAGGGAGTGGCTGAGCTGTTTGTCTGCTGTGTTTTCAGCCTCACTCAGAGACTAAATGGCTTCCAGATTAGAGGACGATCTCTGCTGTTCTGTCTGCCACGACATCTTTAAAGATCCTGTCGTCCTGTCATGCAGCCACAGCTTCTGTAAAGACTGTCTGCAGAGCTGGTGGACGGAGAAACCAACCAGAGAGTGTCCAGTTTGTAAGAGGAGACATTCGAAGGACTTTAGTCCTCCTATCTTGTCATTAAAGAACCTGTGTGAGAGTTTCTTACAGGAGAGAGATCAGAGAGCTTCAGAGCCTCTCTGCAGTCTGCACTCTGAGAAACTCAAACTCTTCTGTCTGGACCATCAGCAGCCAGTGTGTCTCGTCTGCAGAGACTCAGAAAAACACACCAACCACCGATTCAGACCCATCGATGAAGCTGCACAACAACACAAGAAGGAACTTCAGGAAACTCTGGAGCCTTTAAAGGAGAAGTTAAAGGTTTTTAAAGGAGTTAAAGTGAAGTTTGATCAAACAGCAGAACACATTCAGGTCCAGGCCCGATGCACAGAGACGCAGATTAAGGAGCAGTTTAAGAAGCTTCACCAGTTTCTAGAAGAGGAAGAGGAGGCCAGGATGGCTGCACTGAGGGAGGAAGAGGAGCAGAAGAGTCAGATGATGAAGGAGAAGATGGAGGCTCTGAGCAGAGAGATAGCAGCTCTTTCAGACACAGTCAGAGCCACAGAGGACGAGCTGAGAGCTGAACACGTCTCATTCCTGCACAACTACAAGGCTGCAGTGGAAAGAGTCCAGCAGCGCCTCCTGCTGGAGGATCCACAGCTGCCCTCAGGAGCTCTGATAGACCAGGCCAAACACCTGGGCAACCTGGCCTTCAACATCTGGAACAAGATGAAGGACATGGTCTCCTACAGTCCTGTTGTTCTGGACCCAAACACTGCTGGTACAAAACTCATCCTGTCTGAAGATCTGACCACAGTGACAGCAGGAGAGAAACAGCAGCTTCCTGATAATCCAGAGAGGTTTGGTGTTTATTACTGCTGTGTTCTGGGCTCTGAGGGCTTTAACTCAGGGACTCACAGCTGGGAGGTCGAGGTTGGAGACAATACAAGCTGGCAGCTGGGTGTGTTAGCAGAGTCTGTCCAGAGGAGAGGAGACATACTGTCTGGATTATGGAGTATACTGTTCTTTGAAGATGAATACTTATCACATTCACCATCAGATGAAGAAACTGATCTCGTAGTGCAGAAAAAGCTCCAGAGGATCAGAGTGAATCTGGACTGGAACAGAGGAAAGCTGTCGTTCTCTGATGCTGACACTAACACACACATACACACCTTCACACACACTTTCACTGAGAGGATGTTTCCATTTTTTGGGAATGGGGATGAGGATGATCACCCACTGCAGGTTTTACCAGTGAAGGTCTCTGTGGCTGCAGGACAACAGAAATAGTGTCTTCTGTTCAAGACGTCCTGAAGTCTTTGAGGAACATGTGACTACGTTGTCCTGATGATGTTTTGTTTCTCCGTCAGTGTGAGGAAATGATGTCATGATGATGTCATGATGATGTTTGGTGTTTCTGTGGTTTCGTCTTCGATTATTGATTAAATGTTTGAAGTGAATTCTCTGTAAAACTTTGTTCTCATTGATTGTTTTTCTTTTATTGGTGTTTGAGGATGTTATATAGAAAATACTGTCATATTACAGAAAACAACAAATTATTTTACAGATAATTTATTTGACAAAAACATATAATATACAGTTAATATCTCTCTCTCTCTCTCTCTCTCTCTCTCTCTATATATATATATATATATATATATATATATATAAGTTCTACTGCTTGAAAAAAAAGTTAATTTTTGTAATTTTTATATAGAATTAACTGTCATTTTACATTCAAGACTATTAATCAATTTAATAATACTGTAAAAAGAAAAAATCTGTCCCATTGTTTAATTATTGGATTTCAACTCCCATGTTCTGATTAATATTTGTAAATAAAGTAATTAACTTTATGACATTTGCACTGTTGCATTATTGGGCTTTTATTGTGAAGGGCGGGGCAGGTTTGTGGAAGTGGGCGTGGCTTCATGTACGGCAGCTGACAGTAACCAGTAATCCCACATTCAGACTCCAAGAGAGAAAAATCCATGCTGTGATCTGGTTTCAGAAACTTTTAGTAGATTTGTGTATTTTGTGTGATTGTATGGCAGCACTTGTGTTGTTTCCTGCTGAGAAAGCCTCTTATTGTGAATCTAGTGTGTCAGCCATCCATCCTCTGAATGCTCCAGGTCTCTAGTTTGTGGTTGTAAAGTTTCATGAGGCTGTGATTATCCTATTATATATTATCCCGCATGAGGTTACCATAGACTGTATATAAATAGGTTACCCAGAAATTAGAAATTAATACAACCGCAGTGCTTTTATTTTGAAGGTGGTTTACGTATACATGCCTGATGTTAGGTACCTTAAAACACGTGTTGCTTTTAGCATAAAGTTAATAAATGACTGGTTCACTGCATAACATACATGCTCTATATTGTTTTAGTGGTTTGAATGTATGTTTTGTAGCATTCCTGCTGAATGACGTCGACTCTTTAACTGATAGTTCACTAGATTTATTGAAATCGTAGCTCCATGAAAATAAAAACAAGACATTCCTTGTGGGAAAACAATAACAAACATTAGCATGAGCACTTAACCCTCAGGGCCCACTTTACTTTACAACCCTTTCGAGCCATTTGGGCTGAAAATGTCCACCTCCAAAAAAATGCTATAAAAACTTTCCAGATTAATATATTTTTTTCTACTTTTTTCTACATAAACCTCTTAAACAACTTCTGCCCTGCTCAAAACTATCAAACATTCAAATATTTTGAGATTTTTAACCCTTTAAATGTCAGTTTGATTGCACAATGTCACTGTTTTTCAAAGAAAAAACAAAAAATTTGAGTTGTTTTCCATATAATAAATATTTTTTGGCTGGGGCATTGGTTTTTATCACAGCCTTGGATATGTCAAAGATTAAGAAAAAAATGTGATTTTGATTCATTTTTAGTTTTTGTGTAGTGTCAGATTTAAAATGAAAAAAGCCCTTTTTGGCCACTTGGTGGCAGACATGTCCGCTTTTAAATAACGCTTTAAAAATATTACTGATATATATTTTTTCCAACTTTTTTGGATTAAATCTTTCAATCAACTTCACTCCTGATAAAAAAATATCAAATATTCAATTATTTTCAGGATTTTAACCCTTTAAATGCCAGTTTGATTCCATGAAAAATTGAGTTATTTTCCATTTAATAGATAATTTTTTAGCTGGGGCATTTATTGGGGCATTTATTTTTTATCACAGTCTTGGATATGTCAAAGATTAGTGACAAAATTGATTTTGATGCATTTATAGTTTTTTTGTGTAGTGTCAGATTTAAAAATGTACTATCCTTTTATGGCAGACATGTCCACTTCCAAAAACACTATAAAACTATTACTGATATATATTTTTTTCAACTTTTTTGGGTTAAATCTTTTGATCAACTTCAGTCCTAATCAAAACTATCAAATATTGAACAATCATCAGGATTTTAACCCTTAAAATGCCAGTTTGACTACATTATGCTAATATTTCTAATGAAAACAAGATTTGCTGTGTTTTGCTAGATGTGTGTGTGTGTTTGCTGTTTCGTGTGTCTAGACCTTATTGTAAAACTTGAAAAGTTACTGTCATACACAGCCATATATGCACTCTTCCAAGTCAATAAAAACATGGACACTTAAAAAAAAAAGCTCCAGACAGTTTGTGACAGGACTCCAGCCAGGTGCACAAACCGTCGTTTTTGTTTTCTCCACAGTGAAGTAAGAGAAGAGGGAGCATGTTTTTATTGACTTGAAAGAGTTAATATATGGCTCTGTATGACAGGAGCAACTTTATTAGACATTACAAGTATACAGGTATATTGTTAGTGAATGTGACCTCCTCTCTCTCAGGGCGGAGGACAGAGGTGACATATATGGCGGAGTGGAGGAATGCTCTGTCCAGCTGCTCCCTGTTTCAGGACGACTGGACCAAGTGCAATCCAGACGACTATCCTTCAGTAGACTACTCTTCCTCTACAGCCAACTACTCTTCTTCACACCACCATTCCTCTTCAGACGACTATCCTTCACACCACTATTCTTCTTCAGACGACTATTTTGGCTACAGCGTTTTTTCACACGGCAACAAAAACGTCCTGATGGCCAGTTTATCACCCACTGGTCTCCTCCTCTTCTCCTTCATCGTCCTCCTCTTCGGCATTTAAATGAAGGTTCAACAGACGCTGCTTCAGCTTTGTAGATGTGTAAAGTCCAACTGTTTGCAGCTGTTTACATATATTATATCACATGATTTATATTTTTAAAGAATGCATTGGTTATAGTCTCCTGGAAACATCATTTAAACTGAGTTTTACATCTGTAAACTGATGTTTCAGCACCGTCTCCTAAAAATCACATTCCCAGCATTCTCAAGGGAAACGTATCGTCAATAATCAACCCTCTGATCCTCAGTTTGATTGAAACTTGTGTTTTCATTAAAAGATCGACCAAAAACTAAAATTTATCATAGACAGAAACTGTAAAAACAGGCATTATCGTCTGAATTTGAACTTTCCGACAGTCCTTGAACAGATCATCGGTTACAAAAGTTTCCGTTAGAAAAAGTAACCAAAAGTAACCAAAACTAAGCTTAAAATGGTGATATTTGTGTAATTTAAAGCGTTTGCCCTAACCAAATCCTGTTAAAACATTAAAATTTGCCCCTCAGAGAAACTGTGAAGACATGATTGATTCTGCTGAGACCAACGGTCACGTGACAAATATTCACTGAGAATCTGTTTACACAGAGCTGAGAGGAGAGGACAGGAGATACTGAATATTAACTCGGTTGGTCTTTTTTTAAAATATTTAAAAAATATATATAAATAATTAACTAAGTCGCCGACAACGCCACCTAGGGATAAAAAGAGCCTAGGACTCAGAGTAAAACACGTTTAAACCACAGCTTCTTTTAAAAATCAGGGGTAAGCAGAACAGACATCGGGTAGATTAAAAAAGTCTAACATTTATTGAAAGCAATAATTAAAATCAAACGACCCTTCCCTTTGTCCGCGCTGACTCTTCTCACTCCAGCTGCCAGTCCAGCCGATTACTGACACTGTTCACTACAAACTGCGTCATTCCACCAGTCCAGCCGATTACTGACACTGTTCACTACAACTGCCGTCATTCCACCAGTCCAACCGATTACCGACACTGTTCACTACAACTGCCGTCATTCCACCAGTCCAGCCGATTACTGACACTGTTCACTACAACCACCGTCATTCCACCAGTCCAGTCGATTACTGACACTGTTCACTACAACTGCCGTCATTCTACCAGTCCAGTCGATTACTGACACTGTTCACTACAACTGCCGTCATTTTACCAGTCCAGCCGATTACTGACACTGTTCACTACAACTGCCGTCATTCCACCAGTCCAACCGATTACCGACACTGTTCACTACAACTGCCGTCATTCCACCAGTCCAGCCGATTACCGACACTGTTCACTACAACTGCCGTCATTCTACCAGTCCAGCCGATTACCGACACTGTTCACTACAACTGCCGTCATTCCACCAGTCCAGCCGATTACCGACACTGTTCCCTACAACTGCCGTCATTCCACCAGTCCAGCCGATTACCGACACTGTTCACTACAACTGCCGTCATTCCACCAGTCCAGCCGATTACTGACACTGTTCACTACAACTGCCGTCATTCCACCAGTCCAACCGATTTACACTCAGACCCCATTTATGCAGCTCACAGACTGTTTAGGGACCCCAGGATGCACAAAGATTCACATACAAGAGGACACAATAACACATTTTACTGCATGTTACAGCATGTCAGTAAAGAGACTTTTAGGGAAACACAGAACTTGTTTTCATTCAGAGATCTGCAGCTCAGAGTTATTCACCAGTTTGGAATGAGACTCAACCTGATAAACTGTTGTGTTAAAGATCCGCCCCTCAGCTGACTCACTCCAGTCAAACCAGGAAACAAGTTGTTATTCTGAAAAACAAGACTCTGACCTGATAAACCCCGCCCAGAGTCAGCTGAGACAAACCAGGAAACAGGCTGAACACACACACACACACACACACTCTGAGAGACGGACGATAAGATTCAGCTTCAGACTAAAACCTCCACTTTGACTGAAAGAGGACGACTTCAGGAGATTACTGGGAATACTGGAACAGCTCCACTTCACCCAGCTGCTGAATCCACAAACTGAACGACAGTTTTACAGGAAAGTAAAGTAACTTTGAGAGAACAGGGAGTGGCTGAGCTGTTTGTCTGCTGTGTTTTCAGCTTCACTCAGAGACTAAATGGCTTCCAGATTAGATGATGATCTCTGCTGTTCTGTCTGCCACGACATCTTTAAAGATCCTGTCGTCCTGTCATGCAGCCACAGCTTCTGTAAAGACTGTCTGCAGAGCTGGTGGACGGAGAAACAAACCAGAGAGTGTCCAGTTTGTAAGAGAAGATCTTCAAGGAGTGAACCACCTTGTAACCTGGTGTTAAAGAACCTGTGTGAGAGTTTCTTACAGGAGAGAGATCAGAGAGCTTCAGAGGCTCTCTGCAGTCTGCACTCTGAGAAACTCAAACTCTTCTGTCTGGACCATCAGCAGCCAGTGTGTGTCATCTGCAGAGACTCAGAAAAACACACCAACCACAGATTCAGACCCATCAATGAAGCTGCACAACAACACAAGAAGGAACTTCAGGAAACTCTGGAGCCTTTAAAGGAGAAGTTAGAGGTTTTTAAAGGAGTTAAAGTGAAGTTTGATCAAACAGCAGAACACATTCAGGTCCAGGCCCGACGCACAGAGACGCAGATTAAGGAGCAGTTTAAGAAGCTTCACCAGTTTCTAGAAGAGGAAGAGGAGGCCAGGATGGCTGCACTGAGGGAGGAAGAGGAGCAGAAGAGTCAGATGATGAAGGAGAAGATGGAGGCTCTGAGCAGAGAGATAGCAGCTCTTTCAGACACAGTCAGAGCCACAGAGGACGAGCTGAGAGCTGAACACGTCTCATTCCTGCACAACTACAAGGCTGCAGTGGAAAGAGTCCAGCAGCGCCTCCTGCTGGAGGATCCACAGCTGCCCTCAGGAGCTCTGATAGACCAGGCCAAACACCTGGGCAACCTGGCCTTCAACATCTGGAACAAGATGAAGGACATGGTCTCCTACAGTGCTGTTGTTCTGGACCCAAACACTGCTGGTACATATCTCATCCTGTCTGAAGATCTGACCAGAATGAGACGAGGAGAGAAACAGCAGCTTCCTGATAACCCAGAGAGGTTTGTTTATAACTCTGTTCGGGGCTCTGAGGGCTTTAACTCAGGGACTCACAGCTGGGAGGTCGAGGTTGGAGATAATAAAAGCTGGGATCTGGGTGTGTTAGCAGAGTCTGTCCAGAGGAAGGGAGACATTGGGTCTGGATCATGGAGATTACAGTTCTATGGAGATGAATACGCATCACAGTCACCATCAGATGGAATCACTGCTCTCGTAGTTCAGAAGAAGCTCCAGAGGATCAGAGTGAATCTGGACTGGAACAGAGGAAAGCTGTCATTCTCTAATGCTGACACTAACACACACATACACACCTTCACACACACTTTCACTGAGAGGATGTTTCCATATTTTTACAATGGGCATCAGAATCACCCACTGCAGGTTTTACCAGTGAAGGTCTCTGTGGCTGCAGGACAACAGAAATAGACGATCAGCATCGTTCTGTTCAAGACGTCCTGAAGTCTTTGAGGAACATGTGACTACGTTGTCCTCATGATGTTTTTTCTCCGTCAGTGTGAGGAAATGATGTCATGATGATGTCATGATGATGTCAAATCAGATCAAAGAGCTGTCAATTACTCTGTGACTGTCAGGCGTCTCTGTGGTTTCCTGTTTGATTATTGATCAAATCTTTGAAGTGAATTCTCTGTAAAACTTCATTCTCATTGATTGTTTTTCTTTTATTGGTGTTTGAGGGTGTTATATAGAAAATACTGTCATATTACAGAAAACAACAAATTATTTTATAGATAATTTATTTAACAAGAATATATACTATACAGTTAATATCTGTATATATATATATATATATATATATATATATATGTAGAATAACTAAAGTGTTTTTACTTTAATACGACAGTGTTTGATGAAGAACATTTTACAGTTTTTTTATGATTTCTCTTTACATTTTTTTACGTTAGATTTAAAGTTCTACTGTTTGAAAAAAAAAGAGTTTCCTTATTTTTACATTCAGCAATATGATGTGTATTTTTTGTAATTTTTACATGGAATTAACTGTCATTTTACATTCAAGACTATTAATCAATTTAATAATACTGTAAAAAGAAAAAAAAAGTCCCATTGTTTAATTATTGGATTTCAACTTCCATGTTCTGATTAATTTTTGTAAATAAAGTAATTAACTTCATGGCATTTGCACTGTTGCATTATTGGGCTTTTATTGTGAAGGGTGGGGCAGGTTTGTGGCAGTGGGCGTGGCTTCATGTACGACGGCTGACAGTAACCAGTAATCCCACATTCAGACTCCAAGAGAGAAAAATCCATGCTGTGATCTGGTTTCAGAAACTTTTGACATTTAGTAGATTTGTGTATTTTGTGTGATTGTATGGCAGCACTTGTGTTGTTTCCTGCTGAGAAAGCCTCTTATTGTGAATCTAGTGTGTCAGCCATCCATCCTCTGAATGCTCCAGGTCTCTAGTTTGTGGTTGTAAAGTTTCATGAGGCTGTGATTATCCTATTATATATTATCCCGCATGAGGTTACCATAGACTGTATATAAATAGGTTACCCAGAAATTAGAAATCAATACAACCGCAGTGCTTTTATTTTGAAGGCTGTTTACGTATACATGCCTGATGTTAGGTACCTTAAAACACGTGTTGCTTTTAGCATAAAGTTAATAAATTACTGGTTCACTGCATAACATACATGCTCTATATTGTTTTAGTGGTTTGAATGTATGTTTAGTAACATTCCTGCTGAATGACGTCGACTCTTTAACTGATAGTTCACTAGATTTATTGAAATCGTAGCTCCATGAAAATAAAAATAAGACGTTCCTTGTGGAAAACAATAACAAACATTAGCATTAGCACTCAAGCAAACAAGGACTTTTACTATTAGTTAAGACAACAAATATAGCCTCTAATTTATATGACAGAAGAAAATAAACTTTAACAAACCTTGTTCCCTGTCAGCCAGACTCTATAAAAACCTTTTTGATACTTTATATCAATTCTATGAATTACGACGCACTCGTTATTATTTACCGTTCGTTTTTCATTTAACCGTTACACCTGTTATTTCCTGTCACTACCTTTCAAAATGAAAGCACCCGTTTCAAACTGGACGACACCTTTTCAAAATAAAAGCATCACATAATTGTAAAACATCTAGAAAATGTACAAACATGAAAAACAAGCTTTATAATACAAAAACACCAATAGGAACCTTGCTAAAGGTCATTTACAGTTGTGTTTAAAATAAATGTTAAAGTGATATAGTGATTAGAGTATTTACTACTTTCTACTGCTATATTTGATTTACTCCACATTAACAGTCTTATCATAACATGTATTCTATTCTGTATATGCACAAATGTTCCCATATAATAACACATATGCTGTATAAAATGGGTATATTGTTAGTGAATGTGACCTCCTCTCTCTCAGGGCGGAGGACAGAGGTGACATATATGGCGGAGTGGAGGAATGCTCTGTCCAGCTGCTCCCTGTTTCAGGACGACTGGACCAAGTGCAATCCAGACGACTATCCTTCAGTAGACTACTCTTCCTCTACAGCCAACTACTCTTCTTCACACCACTATTCCTCTTCAGACGACTATCCTTCACACCACTATTCCTCTTCAGACGACTATTTTGGCCTCAGCGTTTTTTCACACGGCAACAAAAACGTCCTGATGGCCAGTTTATCACCCACTGGTCTCCTCCTCTTCTCCTTCATCGTCCTCCTCTTCGGCATTTAAATGAAGGTTCAACAGACGCTGCTTCAGCTTTGTAGATGTGTAAAGTCCAACTGTTTGCAGCTGTTTACATATATTATATAACATGATTTATATTTTTAAAGAATGCATTGGTTAAAGTCTCCTGGAAACATCATTTAAACTGAGTTTTACATCTGTAAACTGATGTTTCAGCACCGCCTCCTAAAAATCACATTCCCAGCATTCTCAAGGGAAACGTATCGTCAATAATCAACCCTCTGATCCGCAGTTTGATTGAAACTTGTGTTTTCTTTAAAAGGTCGACAAAAATGCACGGTTTATTATAGAAAGAAACTGTAAAAAACAGGCATTATCATCTGAATTTGAAGTTTCCGACAGTCCTTGAACAGATCATCGGTTACAAAAGTTTCCACAATAAAAAGTGACCAAAATGAAGCTTAAAATGGTGATATTTGTGTAATTTAAAGCGTTTGCCCTAACCAGACCCTGTTAAAGCATTTAAATTTGCTCCTCAGAGGAACTGTGAAGACATGATTGATTCTGCTGAGACCAACGGTCACGTGACAAATATTCACTGAGAATCTGTTTACACAGAGCTGAGAGGAGAGGACAGGAGATACTGAATATTAACTTGGTTGATCTTTTTTAAAAATGTAAATAATTAACTAAGTTAAAAGTCGCCGACAACGGCACCTAGGGATAAAAAGAGCCTAGGACTCAGAGTAAAACACGTTTAAACCACAGCTTCTTTTAAAAATCAGGGGTAAACAGAACAGACATCGGGTAGATTAAAAAAGTCTAACATTTATTGAAAGCAATAATTAAAATCAAATGACCCTTCCCTTTGTCCGCGCTGACTCTGCTCACTCCAGCTGCCAGTCCAGCCGATTACTGACACTGTTCACTACAACTGTCGTCATTCCACCAGTCCAGCCGATTACTGACACTGCTCACTACAACTGCCGACATTCCACCAGTCCAGCCGATTACTGACACTGTTCACTACAACTGCCCTCATTCCACCAGTCCAGCCGATTACAGACACTGTTCACTACAACTGCCGTCATTCCACCAGTCCAACCGATTACTGACACTGTTCACTACAACTGCCGTCATTCCACCAGTCCAACCGATTACTGACATTGTTCACTACAACTGCCATCATTCCACCAGTCCAGCTGATTACTGACACTGCTCACTACAACTGCCATCATTCCACCAGTCCAACCGATTACTGACATTGTTCACTACAACTGCCGTCATTCCACCAGTCCAACCGATTACTGACACTGTTCACTACAAACTGCGTCATTCCACCAGTCCAGCCGATTACTGACACTGTTCACTACAACTGCCGTCATTCCACCAGTCCAGCCAACTACTGACACTGTTCACTACAACTGCCGTCATTCCACCAGTCCAGCCAACTACTGACACTGTTCACTACAACTGCCGTCATTCCACCAGTCCAGCCGATTACTGACACTGTTCACTACAACTGCCGTCATTCCACCAGTCCAGCCGATTACTGACACTGTTCACTACAATGCCGTCCGTTCCCTCCCGCGCTCCAGGCACCTCCTCCTTTTAAGGCCACGCCATTCTCCCACACCTGCCGCTTATTCGGGTTTTGTGAGGTGTTCAGGTGCAGTGGGAGAAACAAAAGCATGCACAACACATTACACTAATGAAAGCCAAAAAACACAAGGCACTCAAATAAAATTAAAATGCATTCAGAATCTCAAAAAACCAACCCCATCACACTGGAAACATGACAATACTTCAATGTGGACAATATGTGGAGACACAATTAGTTTTTCCAATATTCATGACACTATAATGGTGTTATTCTGCACAAAGACATGTTTGAGTTGTTCTGATTGTGCTGATTCCATAGAGCTGCAGAACTTATAGATTATAGAGATTTATATATTTCAGTAAAATACAAGGACACATAATGTAAAAAAGAGCAAAAAACGCCCTGAAACGACTTCAGGTCTTTCTCCCAGGAGACTTCTGTTCTGTTTGTGCTCCATGTGAGAGAGTGAAACCAAAAGTTCACTTATTTAAACTTACTCAACACTAACCAAACTGCAGCTGTAATACAGGAGATAATAAGTTTCCCTAATTAAGGACTGTTTTATGGGAATGTCATTTTTAGGAGACAAGGTTGCAGGTTTATATAGTTTGTTACAGTTTGTTGGTACTGAGTCTGAAAGTTGTTTAGTTCCTCAGAGAAAACGTCAGAAAGGATCCAGCTAATAACTCCAATAAGATATATTTTTCATGTTAACAGTGAATTTAAAAGAGTAGAGTCTCAGCATCATACAGAGACTTATAGCCTCTCTAGTTCTGGTTTTATGGTACATTTATATTCAGGGGTTTCTACACACTCTGCACATCTACCTGTTTGTTTTTCTTTGATTATTTTTGGCCTTCATTCGTTAGTAAATGAAGTTGTTGTCCCAGGCTGGGAAACAAACACACATTATTCTGCAGGTCACCTTAAGTTCATTGAAAATATTAAAAACAATAAGAGTTTTGTTTCAATGTGCACAATGTATCAGAGATTTATACGCTATCAGTAAATAAAACGATTAAATGTCATCATGAAATGTTTATTTTTTGTTTCTTCTGTCACATTTTAAGAGAAACAGGATATCCTGCAAAAAAGCAATGAAATTCATTATATATAATTTAGTCAGAATGCATCAAAGAGTGCAAATAAAAGGCTGGACACTAAAGAAAGTGGACACTGGAGAAATATTTCATCAGATTTGGAATGGAAAGCTAGCCTAACAATGGAAACTCACAACTAGAATTAAAATACAAGCAGTATAAACTAGAAATTTAAAAGAGGTTTTAACGATTTACAATTTAAACAAGTAGAAATATAGAAAAGTATTAAAAAGGAAAATGAAATTTAGGAACATTATGTACAATGTACAGTAAGCTACACATTTTTACAATAGAAGAATACGACTGTCTTTGGGCCTATAATGGTGATAAAGATATAACCTTTTTATTGCGTATAATCTTTTTGTCCCAGCCACAGGGAGCCACTGCAGACGGTCTGAGCCACATGATGCCTACCTCTGGGTTAGCTGTAGGAAAAGACCATGGTTTAAGTTAAAATAACTACATTATACTGGAAGTTATTTCATGGTGCAGGTCGTGTACACTGAAAAAAGTATAACCTTGCTCAAACTAAAAAAAATGATGTCCAGATATCACATCTAAAATATTTGACTTCATAGAATCTAAATTGAGTAACTTCTTATGACCTGATTATTATTTTATCTTGAAGTAAACAATAATAATGTCTTGACTCAACATTAATTCTTTGCCTTGATTCAAATTATTTTCTTAACATTTTAGTTATTGAACCAAACTAATGAATTTAAATTGAACCAACCTAATATATTCACGTTTAACTGAATTAATGTTTGCATTGACACCAGTTAATTTATTTAAATATACCCAAACTATATTTTTCACATTTTATTTGACTTAACTAATTTTTGTTTCCCACCTTATAAACTCTATAAAAAAGACACTTGGCCAACAGATTACATAAAATGTATTTATATATATTTAACGTATGAACTATATGCAACATATTACATACACTGTGCTTTCGACTCAAACTAAAAATATTACCTGCAGGTCATGAAGAAGAAAAAAAACTTTGTTTTGGGTCCTTAGGAAATATATTTAGTTCAGTATAAATCAAACTTGATGTCTCTAAATGCAAAAAGAATGAGTTTTACAATCAAATCAATAATTGTATCCTCTTTTAAATGGCAGTTATTAGTTTGAATGAACAACTGCAACTCTTGTGTTGTGTTGTTTCCTCCTGAGAAAGCCTCTTATTGTGAATCTAGTGTGTCAGCCATCCATCCTCTGGATGCTCCAGGTCTCTAGTCTGAATGCTCCAGGTCTCTAGTCTGGATGCTCCAGGTCTCTAGTCTGAATGCTCCAGGTCTCTAGTCTGGATGCTCCAGGTCTCTAGTCTGAAGGCTCCAGGTCTGTAGTTTGTGGTTCTAAAGTTTCATGAGGCTGTGATTATCCTAGAGGTCACAGCAGCTCATTTTATACACTGAGCTCAAGTTTCACTCACTAACATCATCACACATGAAGAACATTGGGCTCATTGAATCCACAAGAGTCTCAGCTTTACACTCAGACCCCATTTATGCAGCTCACAGACTCTTTAGGGACCCCAGGATGCATAAAGATTCACATACAAGAGGACACAATAACACATTTTACTGCATGTTACAGCATGTCTGTAAAGAGACTCGTGGGGAAACACAGAATTTATTTCCATCCAGATAACTGCAGGTCAATTATTAACAAGTTATGAATGAGACTCTGACCTGATAGACTGTTGAGTTAAAGCTCCGCCTCGAGTCACCTGACTGAAACCAGGTAAAAGGTTGTTATTCTGACTCACTGAGACGAAGACACACACACACTCTGAGAGACGGACGATAAGATTCAGCTTCAGACTAAAACCTCCACTTTGACTGAAAGAGGACAACTTCAGGAGATTACTGGGAATACTGGAACAGCTCCACTTCACCCAGCTGCTGAATCCACAAACTGAACGACAGTTTTACAGGAAAGTAAAGTAACTTTGAGAGAACAGGGAGTGGCTGAGCTGTTTGTCTGCTGTGTTTTCAGCTTCACTCAGAGACTAAATGGCTTCCAGATTAGAGGACGATCTCTGCTGTTCTGTCTGCCACGACATCTTTAAAGATCCTGTTCTTCTGTCATGCAGCCACAGCTTCTGTAAAGACTGTCTGCAGAGCTGGTGGACGGGGAAACCAACCAGAGAGTGTCCAGTTTGTAAGAGAAGATCTTCAAGGAGTGAACCACCTTGTAACCTGGTGTTAAAGAACCTGTGTGACAGTTTCTTACAGGAGAGATATCAGAGAGCTTCAGAGCCTCTCTGCAGTCTGCACTCTGAGAAACTCAAACTCTTCTGTCTGGACCATCAGCAGCCAGTGTGTCACATCTGCAGAGACTCAGAAAAACACACCAACCACAGATTCAGACCCATCGATGAAGCTGCACAACAACACAAGAAGGAACTTCAGGAAACTCTGGAGCCTTTAAAGGAGAAGTTAAAGGTTTTTGAAGAAGTTAAAGTGAAGTTTGATCAAACAGCAGAACACATTCAGGTCCAGGCCCGACGCACAGAGACACAGATTAAGGAGCAGTTTAAGAAGCTTCACCAGTTTCTAGAAGAGGAAGAGGAGGCCAGGATGGCTGCACTGAGGGAGGAAGAGGAGCAGAAGAGTCAGATGATGAAGGAGAAGATGGAGGCTCTGAGCAGAGAGACAGCAGCTCTTTCAGACACAGTCAGAGCCACAGAGGACGAGCTGAGAGCTGAACACGTCTCATTCCTGCAGAACTACAAGGCTGCAGTGGAAAGAGTCCAGCAGCGCCTCCTGCTGGAGGATCCACAGCTGCCCTCAGGAGCTCTGATAGACCAGGCCAAACACCTGGGCAACCTGGCCTTCAACATCTGGAACAAGATGAAGGACATGGTCTCCTACAGTCCTGTTGTTCTGGACCCAAACACTGCTGGTACAAAACTCATCCTGTCTGAAGATCTGACCACAGTGACAGCAGGAGAGAAACAGCAGCTTCCTGATAATCCAGAGAGGTTTGGTGTTTATTACTGTTCTGTTCTGGGCTCTGAGGGCTTTAACTCAGGGACTCACAGCTGGGAGGTCGAGGTTGGAGACAATACAAGCTGGCAGCTGGGTGTGTTAGCAGAGTCTGTCCAGAGGAAAGGAGACATACTGTCTGGATTATGGAGTATACTGTTCTTTGAAGATGAATACTTATCACATTCACCACCAGATGAAGAAACTGATCTCGTAGTGAAGAAGAAGCCTCAGAGGATCAGAGTGAATCTGGACTGGAACAGAGGAAAGCTGTCGTTCTCTGATGCTGACACTAACACACACATTCACACCTTCACACACACTTTCACTGAGAGGATGTTTCCATTTTTTGGGAATGGGGATGAGGATGATCACCCACTGCAGGTTTTACCAGTGAAGGTCTCTGTGGCTGCAGGACAACAGAAATAGACGATCAGCATCGTTCTGTTCAAGACGTCCTGAAGTCTTTGAGGAACATGTGACTACGTTGTCCTGATGATGTTTTGTTTCTCCGTCAGTGTGAGGAAATGATGTCATGATGATGTCATGATGATGTTTGGTGTTTCTGTGGTTTCGTCTTCGATTATTGATTAAATGTTTGAAGTGAATTCTCTGTAAAACTTTGTTCTCATTGATTGTTTTTCTTTTATTGGTGTTTGAGGATGTTATATAGAAAATACTGTCATATTACAGAAAACAACAAATTATTTTACAGATAATTTATTTGACAAAAACATATAATATACAGTTAATATCTCTCTCTCTCTCTCTCTCTCTCTCTCTCTCTCTCTCTCTCTCTCTCTCTCTCTATATATATATATATATATATATATATATATATATATATATATATATATATATATAAGTTCTACTGCTTGAAAAAAAAGTTAATTTTTGTAATTTTTATATAGAATTAACTGTCATTTTACATTCAAGACTATTAATCAATTTAATAATACTGTAAAAAGAAAAAATCTGTCCCATTGTTTAATTATTGGATTTCAACTCCCATGTTCTGATTAATATTTGTAAATAAAGTAATTAACTTTATGACATTTGCACTGTTGCATTATTGGGCTTTTATTGTGAAGGGCGGGGCAGGTTTGTGGAAGTGGGCGTGGCTTCATGTACGGCGGCTGACAGTAACCAGTAATCCCACATTCAGACTCCAAGAGAGAAAAATCCATGCTGTGATCTGGTTTCAGAAACTTTTAGTAGATTTGTGTATTTTGTGTGATTGTATGGCAGCACTTGTGTTGTTTCCTGCTGAGAAAGCCTCTTATTGTGAATCTAGTGTGTCAGCCATCCATCCTCTGAATGCTCCAGGTCTCTAGTTTGTGGTTGTAAAGTTTCATGAGGCTGTGATTATCCTATTATATATTATCCCGCATGAGGTTACCATAGACTGTATATAAATAGGTTACCCAGAAATTAGAAATTAATACAACCGCAGTGCTTTTATTTTGAAGGCGGTTTACATACATGCCTGATGTTAGGTACCTTAAAACACGTGTTGCTTTTAGCATAAAGTTAATAAATTACTGGTTCACTGCATAACATACATGCTCTATATTGTTTTAGTGGTTTGAATGTATGTTTAGTAGCATTCCTGCTGAATGACGTCGACTCTTTAACTGATAGTTCACTAGATTTATTGAAATCGTAGCTCCATGAAAATAAAAACAAGACATTCCTTGTGGGAAAACAATAACAAACATTAGCATTAGCACTTAACCCTCAGGGCCCACTTTAATTTACTACCCTTTCGAGCCATTTGGGCTGAAAATGTCCCCCTCCAAAAAAATGCTATAAAAACTTTCCAGATTAATTTTTTTCTACTCTTTTCTACATAAACCTCTTAAACAACTTCTGCCCTGCTCAAAACTATTAAACATTCAAATATTTTGAGATTTGTAACCCTTTTAATGCTAATTTGATTGCACAATGTCACTGTTTTTCAAAGAAAAAACACAAAAAATTTGAGTTGTTTTTCATATAATAAATATTTTTTGGCTGGGGCATTGGTTTTTATCACAGCCTTGGATATGTCAAAGATTAAGAAAAAAATGTGATTTTGATGCATTTTTAGTTTTTGTGTAGTGTCAGATTTAAAATGAAAAAAGCCCTTTTTGGCCACTTGGTGGCAGACATGTCCGCTTTTAAATAACGCTTTAAAAATATTACTGATATATATTTTTTCCAACTTTTTTGGATTAAATCTTTCAATCAACTTCAGTCTTGATAAAAAACTATAAAATATTCAATTATTTTCAGGATTTTAACCCTTTAAATGCCAGTTTGATTACATGAAAAATTGAGTTATTTTCCATTTAATAGATAATTTTTGGCTGGGGCATTTATTGGGGCATTTATTTTTTATCACAGTCTTGGATATGTCAAAGATTAGTGACAAAATTGATTTTGATGCATTTATAGTTTTTTTTTGTGTAGTGTCAGATTTACTACCCTTTTATGGCAGACATGTCCACTTCCAAAAACACTATAAAACTATTACTGATATATTCAACTTTTTTTGGGTTAAATCTTTTGATCAACTTCAGTCCTCATCAAAACTATCAAATATTGAACAATCATCAGGATTTTAACCCTTAAAATGCCAGTTTGACTACATTATGCTAATATTTCTTATGAAAACAAGATTTGCTGTGTTTTGTTAGATGTGTGTGTGTTTGCTGTTCGTGTGTCTAGACCTTATTGTAAAACTTGAAAACTTACTGTCATACACAGCCATATATGCACTCTTCCAAGTCAATAAAAACATGGACACTTAAAAAAAAAAGCTCCAGACAGTTTGTGACAGGACTCCAGCCAGGTGCAGAAACTTACAAACCGTCGTTTTTGTTTTCTCCACAGTGAAGTAAGAGAAGAGGGAGCATGTTTTTATTGACTTGAAAGAGTTAATATATGGCTCTGTATGACAGGAGCAACTTTATCAGACATTATAAGTATACAGGTATATTGTTAGTGAATGTGACCTCCTCTCTCTCAGGGCGGAGGACAGAGGTGACATATATGGCGGAGTGGAGGAATGCTCTGTCCAGCTGCTCCCTGTTTCAGGACGACTGGACCAAGTGCAATCCAGACGACTATCCTTCAGTAGACTACTCTTCCTCTACAGCCAACTCCTCTTCTTCACACCACTATTCCTCTTCAGACGACTATCCTTCACACCACTATTCTTCTTCAGACGACTATTTTGGCTACAGCGTTTTTTCACACGGCAACAAAAACGTCCTGATGGCCAGTTTATCACCCACTGGTCTCCTCCTCTTCTCCTTCATCGTCCTCCTCTTCGGCATTTAAATGAAGGTTCAACAGACGCTGCTTCAGCTTTGTAGATGTGTAAAGTCCAACTGTTTGCAGCTGTTTACATATATTATATAACATGATTTATATTTTTAAAGAATGCATTGGTTAAAGTCTCCTGGAAACATCATTTAAACTGAGTTTTACATCTGTAAACTGATGTTTCAGCACCGTCTCCTAAAAATCACATTCCCAGCATTCTCAAGGGAAACGTATCGTCAATAATCAACCCTCTGATCCTCAGTTTGATTGAAACTTGTGTTTTCTTTAAAAGATCGACCAAAAACTAAAATTTATCATAGACAGAAACTGTAAAAACAGGCTTTATCGTCTGAATTTTAACTTTCCGACAGTCCTTGAACAGATCATCGGTTACAAAAGTTTCCACAATAAAAAGTGACCAAAACGAAGCTTAAAATGGTGATATTTGTGTAATTTAAAGCGTTTTCCCTAACCAGACCCTGTTAAAACATTAAAATTTGCTCCTCAGAGACACTGTGAAGACATGATTGATTCTGCTGAGACCAACGGTCACGTGACAAATATTCACTGAGAATCTGTTTACACAGAGCTGAGAGGAGAGGACAGGAGATACTGAATATTAACTCGGTTGGTCTTTTTTAAAAAATATAAATAATTAACTAAGTTAAAAGTCGCCGACAACGCCACCTAGGGATAAAAAGAGCCTAGGACTCAGAGTAAAACACGTTTAAACCACAGCTTCTTTTAAAAATCAGGGGTAAGCAGAACAGACATCGGGTAGATTAAAAAAGTCTAACATTTATTGAAAGCAATAATTAAAATCAAACGACCCTTCCTTTTGTCCACGCTGACTCTTCTCACTCCAGCCGCCAGTCCAGCCGATTACTGACACTGTTCACTACAACTGCCGTCATTCCACCAGTCCAGCCGATTACTGACACTGTTCACTACAACTGCCGTCATTCCACCAGTCCAACCGATTACTGACACTGTTCACTACAACTGCCGTCATTCCACCAGTCCAGCCGATTACTGACACTGTTCACTACAACCGCCGTCCGTTCTCTCCCGCGCTCCAGGCACCTCCTCCTTTTAAGGCCACGCCATTCTCCCACACCTGCCGCTTATTAGGGTTTTGTGAGGTGTTCAGGGGCAGTGGGAGAAACAATTGCATGCACAACACAATACACTGATAAAAGCCAAAAAACACAAGGCACTCAAATAAACTTAAAATGCATTCAGAGTCTCAAAAAACCAACCCCATCACACTGGAAACATGACAATACTTCAATATGGACAATATGTGGAGACACAATTTGTTTTTTCCAATATTCATGACACTATAATGGTGTTATTCTGCACAAAGACTGTTTGAGTTGTTGTGATTGTGCTGATTCCATAGAGCTGCAGAACTTATAGATTATAGAGATTTATATATGTCAGTGAAATACAAGGACACAGAATGTAAAAAAGAGCAAAAAATGCCCTGAAACGACTTCAGGTCTTTCTCCCAGGAGACTTCTGTTCTGTTTGTGCTCCATGTGAGAGAGTGAAACCAAAAGTTCACTTATTTAAACTTACTCAACACTAACCAAACTGCAGCTGTAATACAGGAGATAATATGTTTCCCTAATTAAGGACTGTTTTATGGGAATGTCATTTTTAGGAGACAAGGTTGCAGGTTTATATAGTTTGTTACAGTTTGTTGGTACTGAGTCTGAAAGTTGTTTAGTTCCTCCTAGAACTCTCTTTCTCCTAGAGAAAACGTCAGAAAGGATCCAGCTTATAACTCCAATAAGATATATTTTTCATGTTATCAGTGATTTTAAAAGAGTAGAGTCTCAGCATCATACAGAGACTTACAGCCTCTCTAGTTCTGGTTTTATGGTACATTTATATTCAGGGGTTTCTACACACTCTGCACATCTACCTGTTTGTTTTTCTTTGATTATTTTTGGCCTTCATTCGTTAGTAAATGAAGTTGTTGTCCCAGGCTGGGAAACAAACCACTCATTATTCTGCAGGTCACCTTAAGTTCATTAAAGATATTAAAAACAATAAGAGTTTTGTTTCAATGTGCACAATGTATCAGAGATTTATACGCTATCAGTAAATAAAACGATTAAATGTCATCATGAAATGTTTATTTTTTGTTGCTTCTGTCACATTTTAAGACAAACAGGATATCTGGCGAAAAAACAATGAAATTCATTATATATAATTTAGTCAGAATGCATCAAAGAGTGCAAATAAAAGGCTGGACACTAAAGAAACTGGAGAAATGGAGAAATATTTCATCAGATTTGGAATGGAAAGCTAGCCTAACGAATTAAAGTTAAAGCAAAATGTAAAACTGAAGGCTTCGGGCCTACAGCAGCAAGATAGAGAGGAGCTTCAATAAAAATAACAATAGTCAACAAGCAGTATAAACGTGAAATTTAAAAGAGGTTTTAACGATTTACAATTTAAACAAGTAGAAATATAGAAAAATATTAACAAGGAAAATTAAATTTAGGAACATTATGTACAATGTACAGTAAGTTACACATTATTACAATTGAAGAATACGACTGTCTTTGGGCCTATAATGGTGATAAAGAAATAACCTTTTTTATTGCATATCATTTTTTTTGTCACAGCCACAGGGAGCCACTGCAGACGGTCTGAGCCACATGATGCCTACCTCTGGGTTAGCTTTAGGAAAACACCATGGTTTAAGTTAAAATAACTACATTATTATATTATTTATTTCATGGTGCAGGTCGTGTAGCCTGCAGATTGACGCTTCTCAACATTTCTGTGGTTCTGATGTTGCTAACAGATAACGGATATTCAGGTCAAGACTCACATGCATCTTTTATATTTGACAGTTCGATTAGCAACTTGAGACGCAACAATGGAGTTAGAGTCTGATTTTTTCCTTGCATATGAATGCAGATACATTCAAATACGGCTCGACGCTCACACAGACTCAGCCATGTGAAAGCCTCGATCAAAAGTTTCCTGTTGTTACGTTTGTATAATGGAAAGTTCACGCTGGGAGTTTTCTTCTTTCCCTGAGCAACACTGACACCTAGTGGTGGAGCTGGGAACAGCAGGGGGCTGGAGAATGTAGATTATCAGAAAAAAACTGTCACAATAAATATAAAAATATGTTTTTAATGATTATGAAGGGAAGTTAAATGAGCTCCAGTTTATCATTTGGCAGCACATTGCATTTCCGTCAATGTGTTTCACGTGGACAGTTTAAATGAATGCAATCAAACAAGACTGTTTAAAGACTTCTCGGACGATAAACAGAAACCAGAACATTTCCAAGAACAAAATCTTGCTCTCGTCTCCGACAAGGTCTCTTTAGCCTGCTATACAATTACCTACTCAATCATAAGAAAGTACTTGGTGTCACATAAATTAAATATAGCTTAAATGTGAAGGCGATTAGAAAATAAATAATATATAAAATAAAAAATATAAAAATAAATTATTAATTAAATACAAATTACTCATGATCGCATTAACTGGGATGTTAGTTTTGGCTAGCAAAAAACAAAACAAAATATATGTTACTGACCTCAGTAAACAACCAAACGCTGAACAAGACATTTAACTGTCAAATAAACTGTCATTAAGTGAAAATACAGTGAAAGGGTCAAAGTTATGAGACCAAACCGCTAAACATCCTTTTTTATATCTATAACGAGCCAGGTAAATTTTTTTTATTTAATTTTGTTTATTTGTTTTCCCTAAACAAAACGTTTTTTGTGTGTTGTGAACTTCCCCAAAAATAGAATTAATTTCTGCCTGTAAAAAAGTTCCTATGGTGATTATCAATGCCTGCCTTTTGTTCCTCTGGGGAATTGTTTTGGCGTTACACCACCTAGCGTCAAAGAGCTGTGTGTGCTCAAAGTGGGTGAGTCATGAAATGAGCTCTTTCTCCTTCTCTCTATTTATTTTCACTATTTTTTCCGTTCAAAACCACAATATGTTGATATATAGTGTTATTTAAAGAGCTTATGCATCTGTTGGTCAAGCTTACAGTTACTTACAATTTATAAATTGAACTTTAAATCGAGTTATGCATTCAGAGTTAGCTAACTAAGCCTTATGCTAGTTGAAACGGTTTTTTGTTTCTCTCTCTCTTTTATGCTGATTTGAAATTGTGTTATCTCATGTGTCATGTTTAGTTTTATTGTGGTTTATGTGAATTTTAATTTTATTTTTCTTGTTGAGGGTGGAGAGTGGCTGTGTAGCTCCTGTGTGTAACGCCTGTTTTTCTGTTTTTCCTGTGAAGGTATGCCAGTTGTTTAATTTAGTTCATGTTCTTAATATTTTTTTGCACTATAAAAAATGAGATATGTGGGTAAAATGATGAATTTTTTTTTGACTGTGAGAGATGTGTGTAAGAGAGCAGAAAGCCATCTGCTACATATATAACGTTATATATAGCTTTATTGACATGTTGCCATGGATACGCATTGATTTGCTTCTCTTCTGATGACGGCTGGCCTTGTTAGTGACCTGTCAATCAGAGGTAACCACGCCCCAAATCACACGATTCTTTATCTTCTATTTTCTTCTAAATGGGGCCATTATTTACACTATTAACATCAGATTGTCTTGAGGAAGATTTTTTACAAGTGATTGAGACCATAGTGTTGTCCTAAAAAACATTTCTGAGTTAATAAATCAAGTGAGAAGTTTTGTCATTTTGCATTGAAATGAATGGACAGAAATGTTTTTGCAGCCAAACTTAGCGCCCCCTGCTGGAATTCTTTCGGTAGAATGCAGCTTAAGGCACTTCCTGGTTTGCCTCCCTGCTCAGACCCGGAGGTTGCCGCCTGCTCTCAACGGCACCAAGTTGGTCTTGTTCTTGCCAGCCTGCTTACGTTAGCAGGTAGTGGTTGGCGACTAACATTAGCTCGCTAGCGATCGGCGGCTAACATTAGCTCGCTAGCGATCGGCGGCTAACATTAGCTCGCTAGCGATCGCCCGCTAACATTAGCTCGCTAGCGATCGCCGGCTCACGTTAGCACGCTACTTCGCCCACATCAATCCCATTGCAGTTAAACAAATCAGGTGTATGAAAGACCTGCGGAGACTTTTAGAGCCTTGTATTTTTCAGTGATTGTATGGCAGCACTTGTGTTGTGTTGCTGCTGAAAAATCCCCTTATTATGAATTTAGTGTGTCAGCCATCCATCCTCTGAATGCTCCAGGTCTCTAGTCTGAATGCTCCAGGTCTCTAGTCTGAATGCTCCAGGTCTCTAGTCTGGATGCTCCAGGTCTCTAGTCTGAATGCTCCAGGTCTCTAGTCTGAATGCTCCAGGTCTCTAGTCTGAATGCTCCAGATCTCTAGTCTGAATGCTCCAGGTCTCTAGTCTGAATGCTCCAGGTCTCTAGTCTGAATGCTCCAGGTCTCTAGTCTGAATGCTCCAGGTCTCTAGTTTGTGGTTGTAAAGTTTCATGAGGCTGTGATTCTCCTAGAGGTCACAGCAGCTCATTTTATACACTGAGCTCAAGTTTCACTCACTAACATCATCACACATGAAGAACATTGGGCTCATTGAATCCACAAGAGTCTCAGCTTTACACTCAGACCCCATTTATGCAGCTCACAGACTGTTTAGGGACCCCAGGATGCACAAAGATTCACATACAAGAGGACACAATAACGCATTTTCCTGCATGTTACAGCATGTCTGTAAAGAGACTCGTGGGGAAACACAGAACTTGTTTTCATTCAGAGATCTGCAGCTCAGAATTATTCACCAGTTTGGAATGAGACTCAACCTGATAAACTGTTGAGTTAAAGCTCCGCCCCTCAGCTGACTCACCTGAGACAAACCAGGTAACAGGCTGTACACACACACACACACACACACACTCACTCTCTCTCTCTCTCTCTGTCTTTCTCTGAGAGACGGACGATAAGATCCAGCTTCAGACTAAAACCTCCACTTTGACTGAAAGAGGACAACTTCAGGAGATTACTGGGAATACTGGAACAGCTCCACTTCACCCAGCTGCTGAATCCACAAACTGAACGACAGTTTTACAGGAAAGTAAAGTAACTTTGAGAGAACAGGGAGTGGCTGAGCTGTTTGTCTGCTGTGTTTTCAGCTTCACTCAGAGACTAAATGGCTTCCAGATTAGAGGACGATCTCTGCTGTTCTGTCTGCCGCGACATCTTTAAAGATCCTGTCATCCTGTCATGCAGCCACAGCTTCTGTAAAGACTGTCTGCAGAGCTGGTGGACGGGGAAACAAACCAGAGAGTGTCCGCTCTGTAAGAGAAGATCTTCGAGGAGTGAACCACCTTGTAACCTGGTGTTAAAGAATCTTTGTGAGAGTTTCTTACAGGGGAGAGATCAGAGAACTTCAGAGCCTCTCTGCAGTCTGCACTCTGAGAAACTCAAACTCTTCTGTCTGGACCATCAGCAGCCAGTGTGTCTCGTCTGCAGAGACTCAGAAGAACACACCAACCACACATTCAGATCCATCAATGAAGCTGCACAACAACGCAAGAAGGAACTTCAGGAAACTCTGGAGCCTTTAAAGAAGAAGTTAAAGGTTTTTAAAGGAGTTAAAGTGAAGTTTGATCAAACAGCAGAACACATTCAGGTCCAGGCCCGACGCACAGAGACGCAGGTTAAGGAGCAGTTTAAGAAGCTTCACCAGTTTCTAGAAGAGGAAGAGGAGGCCAGGATGGCTGCACTGAGGGAGGAAGAAGAGCAGAAGAGTCAGATGATGAAGGAGAAGATGGAGGCTCTGAGCAGAGAGATAGCAGCTCTTTCAGACACAGTCAGAGCCACAGAGGACGAGCTGAGAGCTGAACACGTCTCATTCCTGCAAAACTACAGGGCTGCAGTGGAAAGAGTCCAGCAGCGCCCCCTGCTGGAGGATCCACAGCTGCCCTCAGGAGCTCTGATAGACCAGGCCAAACACCTGGGCAACCTGGCCTTCAACATCTGGAACAAGATGAAGGACATGGTCTCCTACAGTCCTGTCATACTGGACCCAAACACTGCTGGTCCAGAACTCATCCTGTCTGAAGATCTGACCAGTCTGAGACGAGGAGAGAAGCAGCAGCTTCCTGATAATCCAGAGAGGATTGATTATTATTCCTGCTCTGTTCTGGGCTCTGAGGGCTTTAACTCAGGGACTCACAGCTGGGAGGTCGAGGTTGGAGACAATACATTCTGGCAACTGGGTGTGTTAGCAGAGTCTGTCCAGAGGAGAGGAAACATATTGTCTGGATTATGGAGAATAGAGTTCTGTGGAGATAAATACTTATCACGGTCACCATCAGATGGGATCACTGGTCTCGTAGTTCAGAAGAAGTCTCAGAGGATCAGAGTGAATCTGGACTGGAACAGAGGAAAGCTGTCGTTCTCTGATGCTGACACCAACACACACATACACACCTTCACACACACTTTCACTGAGAGGATGTTTCCATATTTTGTGAATGGGGATTGGAAGAATCATCACCCAATGCAGGTTTTACCAGTGAAGGTCTCTTTGGCTGCAGGATCCCTCAAACGCGCCTTGTCCAATCCTACCATAGCAACTGTTACTAAGAGAAGGTCTGTCCAGCCTTGACTGGATGCAGGACAACAGAAATAGACGATCAGCATCGTTCTGTTCAAGGCGTCCTGAAGTCTTTGAGGAACATGTTACTACGTTGTCCTGATGATGTTTTTTTTTTTTTTCGTTTTTTTAATCAAGAGATTTCATGATGATGTAACATCAGATCAAAGAGCTTCAAAGGCGTCTCTGTGGTTTCCTGTTTGATTATTGATCAAATCTTTAAAGTGAATTCTCTGTAAAACTTAATTCTCATTGATTGTTTTTCTTTAATTGGTGTTTGAGGGTGTCAAAATAACAGAAATCAAGTTATTTTACACATAAATTCTTTGAAAATACAGATAATAAACAGTTAATATCTGTATTTACAATTAATATATATATATATACATATATATATATTATATATATATATCTGTAGAATAACTAAAGTGTTTTTACTTTAATTCGACAGTAAGTGTAAGTGACTTTTGACTTTTTTTTATGATTTCTTCTTACATTTTGTTTTACGTAAAATTTAAAGTTTTAGTGTTAGAAAAAAAAGTTTCCTTAATTTTACATTCAGCAATATGATGTGTATTTTTTGTAATTTTTACATAAAAATAACTGTCATTTTACATTAAAACGACATTAAGCAATTTAATAATACTGTAAAAAAAAAATTAAAAAGAAATCTGTCCCATTGTTTTAATTAATAGAGTTCAACTTCCATGTTCTGATTAATATTTGTAAATAAAGTAATTAACTTTACGACACTTGCACTGTTGCATTATTGGGCTTTTATTGTGAAGGGCGGGGCAGGTTTGTGGCAGTGGGCGTGGCTTCATGTACGGCGGCTGACAGTAACCAGTAATCCCACATTCAGACTCCAAGAGAGAAAAATCCATGCTGTGATCTGGTTTCAGAAACTTTTGACTTTTAGTAGATTTGTGTATTTTGTGTGATTGTATGGCAGCACTTGTGTTGTTTCCTGCTGAGAAAGCCTCTTATTGTGAATCTAGTGTGTCAGCCATCCATCCTCTGAATGCTCCAGGTCTCTAGTTTGTTGTTGTAAAGTTTCATGAGGCTGTGATTATCCTATTATATATTATCCCGCATGAGGTTACTGTTGGGATTCTACCACAGGTGAATTTTGGGTTCATTTGTGGACTTTAACATTTGTGGACTAAATGAGACATTTTCCTAAGTCAACTCAACAAAATGGCAGAACCTCCATTTTGTCCCCTCTCAAGAACTTCAGTTCCCAGAATGCACTGCATTTATGACACCTTCCAGGTGTCATGTCATTGGTCAAGGCACCCTTGACCCCACAGGAGGTCCACTGGCCTGCTATAAAGGAGACAGTCCTCCCTGTCTTCTCTCTCTCTCTCTCCACCGTTCCTGCTTGGAAGCTTCTCCAGGAGGGGATCCAGATCCTGGAGCCACCAGCCCCCCTCCTCCCTCCCTCCCTGCTGAGATCCTCTGCAGCTGAGGTGAGGCTCCAACAACCAGAATCTCCTTGTCCACAAGGAATCCTGAACAACTGCAACTCTGACCTTCTCTGCACACCAAAGTTGCATTAAATGAACACAAAGTTCATTGCAATTGTCAGAGAAAGCTCCAATTCAACAACAAGGACAACCAGCAACTTAATTTGCAAGACGACAAATTATTGGACTCAACTTCCTTCTTCCACTCTTCTGCTGAAAAGGCCTTCCCCCCCCTTTTCACCGGACTTGTGAGTAATGTAACTGGGCTTAGATAAGAAATCAGCAAGGACTTTAGCAACAAGGATTTGACCTGTGATTAATGATTTGGTTTATATGTGTGTTTTAAGTATATTTATGTGATATTCGTGTTACAATCAAAGTTGTATGTTAATCTTGCTTTATACAGACAGTCAGTCTATATGCAACTAACTATACTAACCTTTGACCTGCTCACACACTGATTAAATTAACTGGAGCTAAAACACAGCTCACCCTGCCACATGACCAGGCCTGACTCGTCACCTGACCGTCACCTGGCTCATAGCCGGAGTTTTACGACTCATTGTTTGAGGAGTGGCAACCCCCCTCACACACACACGTTTCTTTCTCTTTTGTAATGTAGTTCTTATTTTATAGATGTGTGCTTTTATTTGCTTTACTTGTTTAGAATAAATACCTTTTGATTACGAATGCTGTCTATTTAATGTTGTACATTATGAATGATATGCCATCCTCTTCTTTGACAAGAATTCCCGATTCCTTCAACCACTATTAAATATTAATATGGTAATTTGATTATAATTATATTCATAATTAATAATCAGTGTTCCAAATTGATAGTTTCATAACTTTATGAGACTGATTTAGGTGAATTGGCTATATTTTTCTGTTCTTACAGATGGTGCCCCTTTTTACGAGCTGACTTAGAGTAAATCAAGTCATATCATTTCTTATAATTAATAATTGTTTATGATAATTATTAATAATTCTTATAGCCATCCAAACACATGAATAACCAAGTTATTTCATGGTGCAGGTCGTGTAGCCTGCAGATTGACGCTTCTCAACATTTCTGTGGTTCTAATGTTGCTAACAGATAACGGATATCCAGGTCTAGACTCACATGCATCTTTTATATTTTACAGTCCGATTAGCAACTTCAGACGCAACAATGGAGTTAGAGTCTGATTTTTTCCTTGCATATGAATGCAGGTACATTTAGATAAGGCTCAACGCTCACACAGACTCAGCAATATGAAAGCCTCGATCAGAAGTTTCCTGTTGTTACCCGTTTGTATCATGGAAAGTTCACACCGGGAGTTTTCTTCTTTCCCTGAGCAACACTGACACCTAGTGGTGGAGCTGGGAACATCAGGGGGCTGGAGAATGTGGATTATCAGAAAAAAACTGTCACATTTAAATATAAAAATATGTTTTTAATGATTATGAAGGGAAGTTAAATGAGCTCCAGTTTATCTTTTGGCAGCACATTGCATTTCCGTCAATGTGTTTCACTTGGACATTTTTAAATTCATGCAATCAAACAAGACTTTTTAAAGACTTCTCGGACGATAAACAGAAACCAGAACATTTCCAAGAACGCAATCCTGCCCTCGTCTCCGACAGGTTCTTCATTCACATGCAGATATCCATTAATCAAATAAATTCTGGGCCGATACCGATGTTTAAAATGCCAATTTGGCCTATGCAGATGGGGTTTTTTTTGTAGTTTTTCTTTATTTCGTTTTGTTGTTATTTATTCCCCATTTTGTGACAGTGAAACAACTAAATATTGTATTATAAAAATATAACTGAACTGCCTTTCAGCCCTTCATCACACTATCTAAGAATGAGCACACATTCTGTAATCCAAATCTATGGAAACAACCTTTAATATTCTTTCACATGACAAATATTTGTAAAGGTAACTGTAACAAAAGTCTCTTCAGCCTGCTATACAATTACCTACTCAATAATAAGAAAGTACTTACAGTAGTAAGTTACATTAGCCTGGCTAACACCAGACTATTCTCAAATGAGGTCTAGTCTGGCAACGAGCAATGGATTTCTCCGTAGAGGAGGTGTGGTTTACGATCCTCCGGAGCCGTTTATTGGACGATTAGAATGTCTATCAAAGCGTCTGTAGGTAGCTCTTAGCCAATCAGATCAGTTATACCAGATGACGTAGTAGAGCAACAGAGATGGATGTTTGTTGTGTGTGTGTCTGTGAGAGAGTGTTGTTTGCTGCTTTGCTCCTCCAGTTCTCGCTTTCTGCAAGATTATTTATTTTCACGCTTTATTCCCCCTCATGTCATTCAGCCACACACATCCACTGATTTTATGGGCAATAAACAAGCTGCTGCGGGTTTCTCGGCGGCTCCGCTGTCCCCCGGCTCGGAGCCAGATCACCGGCGGTGATGTCCCTCCGAGCCGGGGGACAGCGGAGCCGCCGAGAAACCTTTCGCCTTTCAACTTTCGCTCTAAACTATTTAAAACACCATCTACAGCTAAAGATTGTTTCGCGTCTGCAGCAGCCATGTTGGATCCGGAAAACTACAAGCTTCCAAGTGCCGAGTAGTACGCGTCATCGTCTTGCCGTCCCTCCCCGCTCTGTGATTGGATCCCTAAAACAGGGCTAAGAATGCTTCCTAGTTTCCAGACCCTTTCGCAGTTCGAAATTAAATTCGAGCGCGCAAGGCAGTCTGGGTATACCCAGGCTAAAGTTACATAGCCAAACGAAAACATTTTTTGGGGTGTAACATAAATTAAATAAATGTGAAGGCAATTAGAAAATAAATAATATATAAAATAAAATATATAAAAAATAAATTATTAATTAAATACAAAGGACTCATTAGCATTAGTTTTGGCTAGAAAAAAAACAAAAGCGACTCCTTGGAGTGTCTGTTAGTCCAACCAAACGCTGAACAAGACATTTTTACATTAAGTGAAAATACAGTGAAAGGGTCAAAGTTATGAGACCAAACCGCTAAACATCCTTTTTTATATCTATATGTAGCCAGGTCGATTTTTTAAAATTTAATTTTGTTCATTTGTTTTCCCTCAACAAAACATTTTTTTTGTGTGTTGTGAACTTCCCCAAAAATAGAATTAATTTCTTCCTGTAAAAAAGTTCCTATGGTGATTATCAATGCCTCCCTTTTGTTCCTCTGGGGAATTGTTTTGGCGTTACACCACCTAGCGTCAAAGAGCTGTGTGTGCTCAAAGTGGGTGAGTCATGAAATGAGCTCTCTCTCCTTCTCTCTATTTATTTTCACTATTTTTTTCCGTTCAAAACAACAATATGTTGATATATAGTGTTATGTAAAAAGCTTATTAATCTGTTGGTCAAGCTTACAGTTACTTACAATTTATAAATTGAACTTTAAATCGAGTTATGCATTCAGAGTTAGCTAACTAAGCCTTATGCTAGTTGAAACGTTTTTTTGTTTCTCTCTCTTTTATGTTGATTTTAAATTGTGTTATCTCATGTGTCATGTATAGTTTTATTGTGGTTTATCTGAATTTTAATTTTCTTGTCGGGGTGGAGAGTGGCTGTGTGGCTCCTGTGGGTAACACCTGTATTTTTCCGTTTTTCCTGTGAAGGTATGCCAGTTGTTTAATTTAGTTCATGTTCTTAATATTTTTGCACTCTAAAAAATGAGATATGTGGGTAAAATTATTAATATTTTTAGACTGTGAGAGATGTGTGTAAGAGAGCAGAAAGCCGTCTGCTACATATATAACGTTATATATTGGGTGAATTCGGGTAATGTGGGACACTTTTTGCAATTTTGACTTTGTTATATTTTTTTTAATTTAAAAATATTTTATGTAATTTCAGTGACATGACACCCATGGTAGACCAATAGTCAAGGTTTTGATGACTATATTTACTTTAAGCAGGAAATAAACCAGCCAAACCTGAAGTGTCCCACATTACCCGAATCCACCCTAGCTTTATTGACATGTTGCCGTGGATACGCTTTGATTTGCTTCTCTTCTGATGACGGCTCGCCTTGTTAGTGACCTGTCAATCAAAGGTAACCATGCCCCAAATCACACAATTCTTTATCTTCTATTTTCTTCTAAATGGGGCCATTATTTACACTATTAACATTAAATTGTCTTGAAGAAGATTTTTTACTAGTGATTGAGACCATAGTGTTGTCCTAAAAAACATTTCTGAGGT
This sequence comes from Centropristis striata, assembly GCF_030273125.1. Lineage (NCBI taxonomy): Eukaryota > Metazoa > Chordata > Actinopteri > Perciformes > Serranidae > Centropristis > Centropristis striata. The sequence continues at coordinate 32,350,161 of NC_081534.1, forward strand.
AATAAATCAAGTGAGAAGTTTTGTCATTTTGCATTGAAATTAATGGACAGAAATGTTTTTGCAGCCAAACTTAGCGCCCCCTGCTGGAATTTTTTCGGTAGAATGCAGCTTAAGGCACTTCCTGGTTTGCCTCCCTGCTCAGACCCGGAGGTTGCCGCCTGCTCTCAACGGCACCGAGTTGGTCTTGTTCTTGCCAGCCCGCTTACGTTAGCATGCTAGCGATCGCCGACTAACATTAGCTCGCTAGCGATCGGCGGCTAACATTAGCTCGCTAGCGATCGGCGGCTAACATTAGCTCGCTAGCGATCGCCCGCTAACATTAGCTCACTAGCGATCGCCCACTAACATTAGCTCGCTAGCGATCACCGGCTAACATTAGCTCGCTAGCTACTTCGCCCGCATCAATCCCATTGCAGTTAAACAAATCAGGTGTATGAAAGACCTACGAAGACTTTTAGAGCCTTGTATTTTTCAGTGATTGTATGGCAGCACTTGTGTTGTGGTGCTGCTGAAAAATCCCCTTATTGTGAATCTAGTGTGTCAGCCATCCATCCTCTGAATGCTCCAGGTCTCTAGTCTGAATGCTCCAGGTCTCTAGTCTGGATGCTCCAGGTCTCTAGTCTGAATGCTCCAGGTCTCTAGTCTGAATGCTCCAAGTCTCTAGTCTGAATGCTCCAGGTCTCTAGTCTGAATGCTCCAGGTCTCTAGTTTGTGGTTGTAAAGTTTCATGAGGCTGTGATTATCCTAGAGGTCACAGCAGCTCATTTTATACACTGAGCTCAAGTTTCACTCACTAACATCATCACACATGAAGAACATTGGGCTCATTGAATCCACAAGAGTCTCAGCTTTACACTCAGACCCCATTTATGCAGCTCACAGACTGTTTAGGGACCCCAGGATGCACAAAGACTCACACACAAGAGGACACAATAAGACATTTTACTGCATGTTACAGCATGTCAGTAAAGAGACTCGTGGGGAAACACAGAACTTATTTTCATTCAGAGATCTGCAGGTCAATTATTAACAAGTTATGAAAGAGACTCTGACCTGATAGACTGTTAAGTTAAAGCTCCGCCTCGAGTCACCTGAGAGAAACCAGGTAACAGTTTGTTATTCTGTCTCACTGAGACAAAGAGACACACACACTCTGAGAGACGGACGATAAGATTCAGCTTCGGACTAAAACCTCAACTTTGACTGAAAGAGGACAACTTCAGGAGATTACTGGGAATACTGGAACAGCTCCACTTCACCCAGCTGCTGAATCCACAAACTGAACGACAGTTTTACAGGAAAGTAAAGTAACTTTGAGAGAACAGGGAGTGGCTGAGCTGTTTGTCTGCTGTGTTTTCAGCTTCACTCAGAGACTAAATGGCTTCCAGATTAGAGGACGATCTCTGCTGTTCTGTCTGCCACGACATCTTTAAAGATCCTGTCGTCCTGTCATGCAGCCACAGCTTCTGTAAAGACTGTCTGCAGAGCTGGTGGAGGGAGAAAAAAAACAGAGAGTGTCCAGTTTGTAAGAAAAGACATTCAAAGGAATTATTTCCTCCTAACTTGGCGTTAAAGAACCTGTGTGAGAGTTTCTTACAGGAGAGAGATCAGAGAGCTTCAGAGCCTCTCTGCAGTCTACACTCTGAGAAACTCAAACTCTTCTGTCTGGACCATCAGCAGCCAGTGTGTCACATCTGCAGAGACTCAGAGAAACACACCAACCACCGATTCAGACCCATCGATGAAGCTGCACAACAACACAAGAAGAAACTTCAGGAAACTCTGGAGCCTTTAAAGAAGAAGTTAAAGGTTTTTGAAGAAGTTAAAGTGAAGTTTGATCAAACAGCAGAACACATTCAGGTCCAGGCCCGACGCACAGAGACGCAGATTAAGGAGCAGTTTAAGAAGCTTCACCAGTTTCTAGAAGAGGAAGAGGAGGCCAGGATGGCTGCACTGAGGGAGGAAGAGGAGCAGAAGAGTCAGATGATGAAGGAGAAGATGGAGGCTCTGAGCAGAGAGATAGCAGCTCTTTCAGACACAGTCAGAGCCACAGAGGACGAGCTGAGAGCTGAACACGTCTCATTCCTGCACAACTACAAGGCTGCAGTGGAAAGAGTCCAGCAGCGCCCCCTGCTTGAGGATCCACAGCTGCCCTCAGGAGCTCTGATAGACCAGGCCAAACACCTGGGCAACCTGGCCTTCAACATCTGGAACAAGATGAAGGACATGGTCTCCTACAGTCCTGTTGTTCTGGACCCAAACACTGCTGGTACAAAACTCATCCTGTCTGAAGATCTGACCAGTCTGAGAGCAGGAGAGAAACAGCAGCTTCCTGATAATCCAGAGAGGATTCGTTCTTATTACTGCTCTGTTCTGGGCTCTGAAGGCTTTAACTCAGGGACTCACAGCTGGGAGGTCGAGGTTGGAGACAATACAAACTGGGATCTGGGTGTGTTAGCAGAGTCTGTCCAGAGGAAAGGAGACATAGAGTCTGGATTATGGAGAATAGAGTTCTTTGTGGGTAAATATTCATCACGGTCACCATCAGATAGAGGAACTGATCTCGTAGTGAAGAAGAAGTCTCAGAGGATCAGAGTGAATCTGGACTGGAACAGAGGAAAGCTGTCGTTCTCTGATGCTGACACTAACACACACATACACACCTTCACACACACTTTCACTGAGAGGATGTTTCCATTTTTTTTTAATTGGGATCGGAAGAATCACCCACTGCAGGTTTTACCAGTGAAGGTCTCTGTGGCTGCAGGACAACAGAAATAGACGATCAGCATCGTTCTGTTCAAGACGTCCTGAAGTCTTTGAGGAACATGTGACTACGTTGTCCTGATGATGTTTGTTTCTCCGTCAGTGTGAGGAAATGATGTCATGATGATGCAACTTCATATCAAAGAGCTGTCAATCACTCTGTGACTGGCAGGCGTCTCTGTGGTTTCCTGTTTGATTATTGATCAAATCTTTAAAGTCAAATCTCTGTAAAACTTCATTCTCATTGATTGTTTATTTCTTTTATTGGTGTTTCAGGGTGTAAAATACTGTCAAATAACAGAAAACAAGTTATTTTACATATAATTTCTTTGAAAATACAGTGAATAAACAGTTTTTGACTTTTGACCTTTTTTTATGATTTTCTTTTTACATTTTTTTTACGTCAAATTTAAAGTTTTAGTTTTAGAAAAAAGTTTCCTTAATTTTACATTCAGCAATATGATGTGTATTTTTTGTAATTTTTACATAGAATTAACTGTCATTTTACATTAAAGACCATTAAGCAATTTAATAGTACTGTAAAAAACAAAAAAACAAAATCTGTCCCATTGTTTTAATTAACAGATTTCAACTTCCATGTTCTGGTTAATATTTGTGTAAGGGTATCTGGTTGCAGATACAAATTGCCTCCAGCAGGGGGCACCAAAATATGTAGAGGTAAAAGCTAATTTAGGTAAATTTTGCTATCAGAAATTGACTAAATTAATATTTAACACTTTAAATGAATTAAAGTTATTTTCTGGGCACCACTTCTTTACTTAGAAAGAGGAAAGATAGCAAATCATATAATTATGAATATAATTATAATTATGAATATAATTATAATCAAATTACCTTATTAATATTTAGTAACGGTTGAAGGAATTTTGGAGTTCTTTTCATAGCAGAGGTTTAGCAAATCACTCATTTATGTGCAACGTTAAAAGGAGAAGCATATTAATCCAAAAAGATATTTATTCTAAAACAACTTAAAGCAAGCAAAACACACAATAACTAATCTAAAAGACTATTTACAGTGGAAATGTGGGTGTAAGATTACGTGTAACAGGGGCGTCCCGGTGGCTCACACTGGTAGAGCGCTTACCATTGAGGCCGAGTCCTTGCTGCGGCGGAGCCGGGTTCGAATCCGGCCTGTGCTCCCTTTGCCGCATGTCCTCCCCTCTGTCACCCCCTTTCTATCTGTCACTTTCAATAAAAAGCATGAAAAATACCCCCAAAAAATCTTTTAAAAAAAGATTGGCCGACCATGGCCGACCAAGGGCGGCCATTTAAGTAAATCAAAATGGGGGAAGCCGTTTTGTTCTTGGAGAACAATAGACCATGCAGCTTTGAAAGTCTATGTGTTGTAGGAAGCCAAATGAAAGTATATTTTATGTGGTTTTAGTGTGTGAGCAAATCAAGTGAGTTATAGTTAATTTACATGTACAACTTAAAGTCTGTAGAGCAAGATTATTCATACAACTTCAAATGATCTGGCTACACAAAATGTAACAAACTTAATAAACACACAACACAGATCAACACCATTGATTAAAGTTTAACAAACTTGTTCTTGCTTGTACTAACTGCCCAGTACTATACCACAGAGTCCAGAGTTGAAAGGGGGAAGCAGAAATCCTTTTGAAGAAGAATCAGCTCCTGGTTGGGTTTTGGTGTTTCCAAAGTCATTTGCTGTTATTGGCTCCAAAAGCTTGGTGAAGGTCTCTGTGATTATATCCAGTATAGATCACAGGCAGGAAACTTAGAAGCGTGGTGGTGGGCCCAAGCTTGGTTTGGGGCCTAGCAGGCCTTCCCTTAGAGCTGGAGACAGAGGGAGATTGTCTGGTTTACCTCTTGGAAGGTCAAATCAGGACAGCAGCCGTGCTGTCCCTCTGAGGGAGTCAAGGAGAAGAGAGAGTGAGGAGATGGCTGCAGGAGACTTTTTGTGTCTCTAACTGGGAGTTGTACTTCCTGGCAGGACTAGCCAATGAGAGTGTAGATAAAGATACCTGTGGGGGTGGGGGTCGTTTGTCTTTGTTTGGGATGAATAAAGAAAGGCACCCATCTTGAATCATGGTATCAAGAAATTGTTGACGCAGTTCTCAATGCATTCAGTCCATAAATCCAAATGAAACTTGTGGAATAGCTGTGACCCCTACATTTGTAATTAAAATAATTAACTTTATGGCATTTGCACTGTTGCATTATTGGGCTTTTATCGTGAAGGGAGGGGCAGGTTTGTGGCAGTGGGCGTGGCTTCATGTATGGCAGCTGACAGTAACCAGTAATCCCACATTCAGACTCCAAGAGAGAAAAATCCAGGCTGTGATCTGGTTCCAGAGACTTTTGACTTTCAGTAGATTTGTGTATTTTGTGCGATTGTATGGCAGCACTTGTGTTGTGTTGCTTCTTATTGTGAATCTAGTGTGTCAGCCATCCATCCTCTGAATGCTCCAGGTCTCTAGTTTGTGGTTGTAAAGTTTCATGAGGCTGTGATTATCCTAGAGGTCACAGCAGCTCATTTTATACACTGAGCTCAAGTTTCACTCACTAACATCATCACACATGAAGAACATTGGGCTCATTGGATCCACAAGAGTCTCAGCTTTACACTCAGACCCAATTTATGCAGCTCACAGACTGTTCAGGGACCCCAGGATGCACAAAGATTCACATACAAGAGGACACAATAGCACATTTTAAGGGATGGTTTCTGTCCCAAACTGCATGTTATCAGCATAAAGTGGGCATGTCTGTAAAGAGGAGAAACTCTTGGGTACCCATAGAATCGGTTTTCTTTCAGAAAGTCAGAGGTCAAGGGACCCCTTTGAGGACTAATATCATCCTACATGAAGAAAATTGGGCTCATTGATTCCACAAGAGTCTCAGCATTCCAGTGATACCCGATTTATGCAGCTCACAGACTGTATGTACAATTATTTAATTACAATAGGCCAAAATAACAAATTTTAATGGATGTTTTTTGACCCAAACTGCATGTTATCCGCATAAAGTGGACATGTCTGCAAAGAGGAGACTCATAGAATCCGTTATCTTTCAGATATCTTGAAGTAAGAAGTCAAAGGATCCCTTTGGGGACTAAATATCATCTTACATGAATAAAATTGGGCCCATTGAATCCACAAGAGTGTCGGCTCTCATCAGATTAGGAATGGAAAGCTAGCCTAAAGAGGGAAACTCGTTTTTTCTTCTCCTGAGCAACACTGACACCTAGTGGTGGCACTGGGAACAGCAGAGGGGCTGGAGAATGTGGATTATCAGCATTTCGGTTGATGTGTTTCACGTGGACTGTTTAAATTCATGCAATCAAAGAAGATTATTTAAAGACATCTCGGGCCGTCAGTGGAAACCAGAACATTTCCATGAACAACATCTTGCCCTCGTCTCCGACAGGTTCTTTATTCATATGCAGATTTATAGAGATTACTGCTTCCCTGCTCCAACTCTACAGACCTGACATCTGAGGTTACTGAGGTCCTTCTCCTAAAACAACAAACAAGAAAAACATGCAAACAGGCCAGAATAAAAAAGCTCTCCCTTTGTTGTAAATTACAAACATTTTTCATGTAAATTCATCCCACCTTAAGTCTCTCTGTGACCCCTGGAGGGTCCTGACCTCTGGGTGGAGAACCAGCTGCAGCAGAAGGAGCCTCACACTGTAAAACACCACTAAATAATCAATAAGAAAGATTTACCGTACTCGCTTTAAATGAGACTGTGACAAAATGAACCAAACACAAGCAGCAGCAGGACCTGGAGACCTCCCATAAATCTGCATACTAAAGCAGGTATGCCGCCTCGCGATAAATCCCTGCGACAATCAAAGTGACGGAGGCATAAACATTTAACGATTGCTTCAAAGATGGTGCCGTGATGGACAGCTTGAACTTTCCGGTTCAGCGAGCGGCGAGCTGAGCCGGCAGTATTTAACCCACATGTTGGGGAGAGAAGCAGGTGGGACCGATAGTGCCCTCGTTTATCTGCCCTCTGGCTTTTTACGGCCCGAGACGCTCTGCCTCATTACAGCTGACCTCCACTCGTGCAGGTCGCCTCTCCTTGTGGTCATTAAACTGTGCAGCAGCAGCAGTGGGGCCGAAGTTTAGCTGGAAAATGTTTAAGTTGCACGGAGGCACTCTGACCTGCTGAGGCTCTCTGTCACTGTTTGATAATGTGAGACGATCCTCTGCTCGGTGGCTTTGCTGCTCCTGTTTCTCTCTGCAGACCAAAGAAATCAGTGTTATGTGACACACCTGAGCTCAGAGTGCTGAGTCAGTGTTGCGGCTTTGTACTCTCTCTCGTGGGTTGTGTAATTTTATGACGAGAAGAAGGGATCCAATTGGCATCCAGCTATATTCTGGTACAGGAATCAATTGTACAGTCAATCAGTTGCTCTCTCACACACACACAACATCATGGAGCCACAAGGTCCGACTGTTGATAATTGCTTCCAACATGAACACAAAATACAAAAATCATACCTGGTACAGGAATCACAGTCAATCAGTTGCTCTCTCACACACACATAACATCTGAAAAATATAAAATCAAAAGACAGTGCAGGTTAGCTAACCTGTAGCAATAGCCATTTTGTAAATAAAAATAAAAGAAAAACACTTAGTCTGCAGATCACCTCACTTTAGTTTCCTTTTTCTTGTTTTTACCCATGCAACAAGATCTTATCCATCCCCACGATATGTTACAGATTCCTCTCATCTGTTTGCTGCATTTACGTCAATTATTTTTTGGGCACTAAACTCATTCGTAAATGGGTGTTGTTGTGCATTCTCACCAGTAATATGAAGAAAAACCTTCATGGTAATTTTCCACCATGCACACCAAATTACCTTCGTTGCTGTGTTGCATTTTCTGCTCCACACATCAAAAACCATCCACAGAAGCTGCAGTTGTCCTGAGATCTGCAGCAGCTGGGACACGATGAAAATGAAGATGGTGATGTAGCTGATATGCACTAGCTAACTTTATACATTGGTCATGGAAGCTAGCATTACTTCAGCAAAAAAAAGACCAGTTGGCGTCTGTCTGCAGCCTTTTGTTTTGCTCGCCAACAACTAAAAGCTACTCTGAGATTCCCTCTTGTCTAATGCTTGGCTTCTCTCCTCTTAGCTTCCTCTGTCAACACCCTCTTCGGGTACATCACCTCTGCCTTGTAGTGGTGGGCGGATCGATCTAAAATATCGATAGTATCGACACCATGTTGGTATTGGTCATTTGCAGGAAACATATCTGCTACTGTAGCAACACAACACATTTATAAACATCAAAACAAACTCAAAAGAGACTCTGTCCAGGGAGCTGATTTATAGAAGTGAAAGTAAGATTTATTCACATCCAGCATTAGCTTTTTCAAAGTGAAAGTGGTCATCATAGTTGCAATTTTAGCAGACTGATTTAATATAGACTATTAAGACAGTCATACAATATATTCAGCCACTTGAAATAAATCAAAATTAATGATTTTATATATACCTATGTAAAGATATATACCTTAAACCTGAAATATAAATATGGCTTAACATAATAACCCATTTGTGTTAACTGTCAAAGGAACATTAGTATTCCTATATTCCTTTTCTCAGTAAAAAAGTTTTGGTATCGACAATACTGGGCCTGTATTTACTTGGTATCGGATCGATACCAAATTTTGCAGTATCGCCCACCTCTACTGCCTTGATTTCCATAGAAACCTGGTTCTGTTGCTCACTCGCCTGGCAGCATTCTTCCCAACCTGAAAACCTGAAAACCTGCTCCTCACAGCAGTCTGAAGCTGCTGTACCTTTGGCAACAATCTATAAAGGTTCGAGGTCAGTCTGAATAACTTTCTCCTGCACAAATATTGTCCAGCAGTGTGCAAGTATTCATAAGACCCTATTATTTCTGGGTTTGGAACACTTTTTCATGCAACTTTTTAGTGCGAAAATCTGGCTTCTATGTTGCGGTAAAACATTCGTGAATGCAGGCGAGTGATCTTTGGCAGGAGGAAAATATTGTTAGAGCTGTGCTATAAAAAACAAGATGCTTCCAGTTTGATTTAAAGCTGTAAAAAGAAACGTTTTTTACGATTTGAAGGGCTTATTTTCAGGTTTGTACTTGTATTTTGGGTGTCTATGTAGCAGACGGCTTTCTGCTCTCACACTCTGTGTTGTGTTGTGTGGAAATAAGTGAAACGCAGTTCTGTGAGGTTTATTCTTCACAGAAAAGGAAAAAACACAGGAGTTACACCCAGGAGCCAGACAGCCACTATCCACCCCCTACAATGACAAATAAAATTAAAATTCACATAAACCACAATCAAACTACACATGACACATGAGGTAACACAATTTCAAATCAGCATAAAAGAGAGAGAAACAAAAACAAAAAAATGCTTCAACTGGCATAAGGCTGAGTTAGCTAACTCTGAATGCATAACTCAATTTAAAGTTAAATTTATAGGTTGTAAGTAACGTAGGCTTGACCAACAGGTTCATAAACTTGTTACATAACAGTATACATCAACATATTTTGGTTTTGAACTGAAAAAAAGTGAAGATAAATAGAAAGGAGAGAGTGCTTCATTTCATGACTTTTTTTACAGGCGGAAAATAATTATTTTTTGGGGAAGTTCACAACACGAAAAAAAGTTTTGTTAAGGGGAAACAAATAAACAAAATTCAATTGAAAAAAAAAAGACTCAATTACATCTACTTGAGCATGTTAATGCTTTAAAGTACAAAAACCCCCGGTACTCATAAAACGCTCCATATTAGTGCCTATCTCTTTAAATCTGCCCTTTCAAAAAAAGCTAAATCTACTCTATTTGGTCTGTGTTTCCAGGTTTTCTGCACCATCATTGCAGCCGGGGAGTGACTGTAAGAACCGCATTCTATATATGAAACTTGTTCAAATGACCACCTGTGACACTCACTAAGTTAAAAACCTGGGAACACAGATTTATGTGCAAAACTTCACAAACTTTATTATGTGAAAAATGTGAAATCTGCTCTGATTGGTCAGTGTTTCCAGGTTTTCTGCATGTGCAATCTTGACGTTTCAGCAACATCATTGCAGCTTGGGAGTGACTCTAAGGACCTTATTCCTCCCCATGAAACTTGTTAAAATGACCAGGTCTCACTAAGTTAAAAACCTGTCAATATCCTTGGTCAGTAGACGTCATCCACAGTTTTCTGTTGCAAATTTTCATGTGAATCTGTTCGATGTTTGTTGAGATATTTTGGCGTCCGTCTCTTTAAACCTAACATCTAAAAACAAAAAAAGTGAAATCTGCTCAGATTGGTCAGTGTTTCCAGGTTTTCTGCATGTGCAATCTTGGCATTTCTGCACCATCATTGCAGCTTGGGAGTGACTCTAAGGACCTTATTCCTCCCCATGAAACTTGTTAAAACGACCACATGTGGGTCTCAATGAGTTAAAAACCTGTCAGAATCACTGGTCAGTAGACGTTACCCTCCAAAATTTCATGTGAATTCGTCTGATGTTTGTTGAGATATTTAATTCAAGACACAGTGTTGGATGGACCAGCTTCACCATCCGGAGACACTTTGGAAAAACCCAAACTTGTAGCATGCCAAGCTGCAAAAACAAAAGTGTGAAATTCTCACTTTCTCTGCAGGAGAAGAGTTTGGATTGTTTTTGAGCGCAGATCAAACCGGCGCTCATCGCTCAGCCCTGAGGATCACCCTGTGTACCAGATCCTGTCTGAGTATAAATACCAGCGCAGAGGCAAAATATTTCCTCCGCAGAGCTCCTAAAGTCCAAACACCGGGCCCTCCGATGCATCATCTGTCAGCAGGCAGAGCTGCACCACATGTACGGTACACTCAGTCAACACATGCACTGCAGACCGCGCCGCTCGTTCTCATGGACATCAAACAATGCAAGAATGTCACAATTACACAGCGCCGGCGCTACCATATTTCAAGACAGAGATGAGTCACTGAAACGTGCAGCTGCAGACATCTGGCTTCAATCGGCAGCCGATCGTGGACCGGAGGAGGTTGTTTCTATTGGATACAAATCTGAAAAGGAGAAGAAGAAGAAAATCACATCAGGACTTTTAGTCCCCAATCAGAGGGAAACAAAGAGAAGTGGTGATTTTATTTTCTTACTGATTCCATGATAGGAAGGACTGAGGACAGACACAAGTCTTTCATCAATAGATAGATTTATTTTTTGATCAGCAGTTTAGAGTATTTGGGATAAAGATTAGAGCGCCAAAAAAAAAACACACGAAAAGTAGAAGGGCACTCAGAGAGCACAGACATCCTAAACAAAAGTGAAAAATACTTTGTGTGATTTATATCCGCTCCAACATTTAATCCAACATTAGTCTTTCTTGGCTGATGATGAACCCTAAAGAACTTACGACAAACAAGTTTCTATGATCTCAAGACGACTCAGAAACAACAGTTTGTATCGTTAATTTTGTGCAATGGACCTACTTGCTTAAGGTTAAGAAAAAGAGCAGAGTTTGTGTTAAACTACTAAAAGACTAACTTTAGATCATTAGAGAACTATTCACCAAACACCAGTAAGGATTCCCCATTTTAACTTGTATAAAGTTTATTATCTTTACCGGATCTCACCACAACATGTAAACATTGTGCGATAAATCTACTTGGTTAAGGTTAAGAAAAAGACCAGAGTTTGTGTTAAACTACTGGAGGAAGCTTCAAGAATCCAAACTGTTATCCTGCAAACAAACAAATCAAACTAAAAACTGGTAATAATGGAGGTAATAATGAGCAAAAAACCTAGACGAAAGTATAATAATATCTTAAAAATGACTCTCAAATTGACATTAATCTCTCCTTAAGTCATGTAAACCCCAACTAGTTATCGGTCCACTTTAAAGACCCCTTATTTGTTTACTTTTCACAACAATGAAACCTTTAAAGAGCCTTTTTAAGAGTTCATCCCTTCACACAGATCAGGATCACCTTCAACACGAGCTGACGGCCAATCAGAAGAACTGAGAACAACCACATTTTTACAGTTTTCCTCGTTGGCTTGAACACATTCGTCCAGTCACAAGTTCTTGCAGGACTCGACAAAGAAAACAGAATCAGTTTGAACCGGTTCAACCTTCGTCAGCTTCGTCTCCTGAGGCTCGATGGCTGCAGACTCTCCGTCTTTATGAGTTCTAACTCTGAGTTTATAGGCCAAAGCATGGCAGCGTCATTGGTAGAGCACATTTCCAGAGTTAATATGATAAAAGACAGACAAAGAAAGTTTTCTCTCACTTATTCTAATCAATAAGTACTTATGTTTGTGTGTTGTCTGTTAATAATATGAGGGACATTTAAAGGATATAAAATATGTTTGTTTGCATAAAGGAAGCCCAATAAAGAGTTAAAGCAACTTGTTAACCTACAATATAACTGCCAGAGAGAATCATATCATCTTAAAGCAGGATTTCCTTTTATTAAAAAATATTTTATATTATGATTACACCATGGAGCCTTTTTATTCAAATGTATTTATTTATTTTAATTAATTAATTTAACATAGTTATAGGGCATATATTTTATATACTTTTATAGAAAAATAGAAAATAAAATAAATAGAATAAAAAAATAACTATGTGGTAAAAAGGAAAAATTAATTATAAATGTATTAAAATATATATATATATATATTAAAAAAATTATGATTGGATAATTTAACAGACTGTAACCAAAATTATACTGCTTTAATTTATTATATATTTATTTATTTGATTTATAAAAAGATAATTGTTCCTGATGGAGCTGAAAAACATGCTGATAAATAAACTACAGGTAAGAGGAATATTTTTTATTTAGGGATGAACTGTCCCTTTTTGAATAAATATTTTAATACACGTTAACATATAAATATTGTATTTAAAAAAACAATGTGGTTGTATTTGTTTATATCTGTGCAATACTGACTTTCTATAAAAAAAATCATGCAATAATGCAGTCATTTCATTATTCATTGAGTGACGTTGCATAAATACATACTTGTAAATATCTATTTAATTCAAATTTAATTTTATATTTCCATATTTCTATTTGTACATATCTCTATTTACTTAACAATGTTGATTTTGTATTTTATATACATTTTTTTAAATATTTAGTATTGCACGTTTTTTTTTAAATCTTATTTTATTAACATACTTATTTCTATTTCGGATCAATACAGTATTTATGATTCGGATTGTATATTTTAAAATATCTAAAATAAGATGTTTACCTTTTTAACTAGGTAATGTCCCTCAAAAGACTTTATAATCACTAAAAATGTATTTTTAAAATTATTTATTGGCATTTTTCCCCTGATAAATGACATTCTCCAGCCCCCTGCTGTTCCCAGCTCCACCACTAGGTGTCAGTGTTGCTCAGGGAAAGAAGAAGAAACCTCCCGGAGTGAACTTCTCCCCAACGACAACTTTCCATGACACAAAGGTAACAACGGGAAACTTTTTATAGAGGCTTTCACATGGCTGAGTCTGTGTGAGCGTCGAGCCTCTCTGGCTGCCACCGTTAATGGGACGCAGATGGTTCTGGGCCGCACGCCGCACGCTAATGAGGGAAATATGGAATCAGTGGAGGTTTCACACAAGCAGGCAGCCTGGATGCTCGCTGTACATTTCTCTGTCAGAGGAGGAGCTGATCCTGTGCTGCAGGAGGACTGTTACACTTTAAAATACAGTGGGAGAAATATTCCAGCAGATTAAAAGGTGATAATTTGACTCTTTAATAATATGTTTATTTCCAGGAAACAGAGTCCTTCTGTGGTGCACAATGATATGGAAACAGGCTGATTTTAGCTGTAAACCCAGCAGCTTTTTTACAGCCCGCTCTGCAGTCTGAATGTGGATTTTTAACACTGAAAAGGCAGAGAGAGAGCTTCATAACAAGGTTATTATAGTTAACGAAAATAACATTTTGGTTAACTGAAATAAAAATAAAAGTTTTTAAAGTTTAAAAGAGTTTTTTTTTTAAAAAGGTAACTAACTGAAATTGCATTTTGTGGTTACAAAACTAACTAAAACTAACTAAAATTATAGTGAAAATGTCCTTCGTTTTTCGTCTTTGTCAACTTTTTTCATACGTAAACCTTTTTGTTTGATATGAAATCTATTTCATCTATCTGGTTTTATGATTTAGTAAACTTATTGGAGATGGATCAGACAAAGGAAATAAAAGAAACATTTACTAAACACACAAAAACACTAAAACTAATAAAAACTAAACTAAAACTAAGCATTTTATCAAAAATAAAAACTAATTAAAACTAGCAAACTCACTCTAAAAACTCATTAAAACAAAGAATTTACAACAAAATTAAAACTAAAACTAATGAAAAATCCCAAACTATTATAACCTTGCTTCATAAAGCAGCTGCAGCAGAAGACGAGCTCAGAGCTCAGACACGTTACACAAGCTTCACTTAGACAGAAACACAGGAATGGTGTGCAGGTAGACACACACACACACACACACACACACACACACACACACACACACACACACACCTGTGTTCAAACTGTCCTGCTTTCATTCAGACCAGGGGTCTCAAACTTGCGGCCCGCGGACCAATTGTGGCCCTCGTGATTATATTTTGTGGCCCCACCTTGATATGAAAGTTTAATGTGAGTTTTATATGAATGGCACTTTACCGTGTTGTGTGTGGAAGGTCCCTTTAATTACTTTTTTGGTAATTTTGTGTCTTTTCTAACTATTTTTTTTCCCCTGTCATTTTCTGTCTGTTTTGGTCATTTTTGTGTCTTTTTTGGTAATTCTGTCTATTTTTTGTGATTTTCTTTTGTCTTTTCAAAGTAATTTAGTGTTTTTTCAGTCATTTTTGTGTCTTTTTTTGTAATTTTGTGTCTTTTTAGTAATTTTGTGTCTTTTTTGTTCATTTTGTTTCTTTTTTAAGTAATTTAGTGTTTTTTCAGTCATTTTGTGTGTTTTTTTTTAGTAATTTTGTGTCTTTTTTGTCATTTTGTTTCCTTTTAAAGTAATTCTGTGTATTTTTTGTCATTTTGTGTTTTTTTTTGTTGTCATTTTTTGTCTTTTTGTTCATTTTTGTGTCTTTTTTGGCAATTTTGTGTATTTTCTGTCATTTGTTGTATTTTTTTTATCATTTTAAAGTTATTTGGTGTTTTTCGGTCATTTTTATGTCTTTTTAAAATAATTTTGTGTCTTTTCTGGGCATTTTGTGTCTTTTCTAGGTAATTTAGGTTTTTTTTTTGGTCATGTTGATACTGTCTCCAGCGGCCCACAGGTTACTTGAGTTTGAGACCCCTGCTTCAGACAGTCTGACAAAGAAGACGTTGTCATAGACGTAGATTTTTGAAGGGATGCAGGAGATGCTTAGCCAAGAAGTTAGCTAAGTAGTTAGCCTAGCAAGCTACATAGCCAAGAAGCTAGCTAAGTAGTTAGCCTAGCAAGCTACTTAGCCAAGAAGTTAGCTAATTAGTTAGCTTAACAAGCTACTTAGCTAAAAAAATGGATATGGGTCATTTTTCCCCATGTTGTGCATTAGAAGAGTAGTGACACAAAAAGGGATTTTATTAAAAAATGAATAAAGGAAAACATAAAATTAGGATGTATGATGATCAAAAACAAACTAATTGAGGAAAACCTGGAATACTGAATGATGAAAATAATTTATTGCAAAGATAAAGAACATAAAAACTCTGTCACTGGGTCACTTTAGACCATGTTGTGCATCAAAGGGTTAATAACTCCACATGGAGCCCTGTGGGTTTGAACAGCATCTATTTCTTGTGTCCTGCAGAGAAAAAGAAGCAGCCAGCTGAAGGTTCTGCTGCAGGAATGTTGATGAGTTTATTCAAATCACAATTACTGGACGATGCAGCGGCACTAATCCGGCTCTGGCGTCCGACTCCAAGCGTCACCACGTTTATCATCTCTGCAGCCGACAGAACAAACATCCGACAGTTACGTGCTTCGTATTTAGGGCTAAATCTGTAACCTCATCCCCCCCCGAGTGGCTCTTTAGTCTCCGTCCCGACCTCCAACAACAACCACCAGCTGTGATGTCATCTGTGAGGGTCTGAGTGGGACCTGGACCTGACCGGCCCCCTCAGGATGTCATCAACTCCACAGTTTGTTTTCTTTGGTTGCAATCAGAGTGGAAAAGTTCGATTTTGGTTTTCTTTCGGCCTCACAGTGACCAGTAACAAGTGGACCGCAGCTTGTAAATCAGAGTTCTATATACAGTATATATTTTTGGCAGTAAATAGGTTGTTGGTGGTCTCATGGAGTCAAAAGTAATTTATTTTCCTGTCAGTTAAACTCTTGATGATCAGCCGATTGTCTCACATGAAGAAGAAGCTGAACGTTTTATATTCTCCTGCATGATGAGTAGCTCTATAAGACCTGTAAGACTTTTATTTTGTAGGATGTGGACTCTTTCATGGAGTTTCTGTGTCAGTAAAACCAATGAAAGGAGGATGTTTCCTTCTGACTGCCTTACTTTTTTCTTCCAAAGGCTTTAGAGGGATACTGGTATCATATGAAACTAGAAGACCTGAGGAATCCATTGGTACCAGTCATGTAAAGGTGTCTTGTTGGGAATTGGGTGAAATGATGCTCCAAAGTTTGCCAAAATGTTAGAAAGGAAAAAACAGACATGCCCAAATTCAAACGCAGTCCCTTGAACTCTAACCTCAAGATATCTGAATAAAAAAGGGTTCAGTGGGAATCTACAAGTCTCCTCTTTGCAGACATGCCCATTTAATGCTAATAGCATGCATTTTTTTTCATGCATTATTAAATATTTGTGCATTCTGGGGTCCCTAAACAGTCTGTGAGCTGCATAAATGGGGTCTGAGTGTAAAGCTGAGACTCTTCTGAAACTGAAACTTTCATCCTGTAACAGGTTTTGTCGATGCCAATGAGACTCAAATCTTTGGATTCACTCTGATTGAGTTAATTCAGGTCTGTTGGTCTAAATAGTAATGAAATAAACTAATTCTTGAGTGATAAAAAGGGTTACATTTGGCACCAAATCTCTGTAACAAATGGTATCAATCCAATAATTGCTGAAACGACTTGAGACACATAATTGAGCATGAGAATGGACTTTTTATATACATTAATCATGATGTTTTAAACTGTTAAACAGTCCAAACATCCAACATTTGAAGAGGCAGAGCTGGAAAGGACAAATCCATTTAAACTCAGGGAAACTTTAATCCCAATATATGTTCGATTGCTTGTCTGCCTGTTGACAAACTGCAATTCCTGCAGAAATACCCAGAAAATCCAAAGTTTTTTAAACCAAATCTCATCTTGGATTTTTCTCTGCTGCTCCTCAAGGTCTTGGTGTCTTAATGTGGGATTCTGGAGCAATTTTTGACAATTTTTTGATACATTCTGGAGTAAAATCAGGTAAAAAATGTAGCACCAGAGCTGATCTGCAGCCCTCCACCAACTAAATAGCCAGTCATCAGTGTTTCCTGCATGTGAACCACTCTGCATGAACTGTTTGAGTCAGAGGAAGAAAAAAAAAACCTGGCTGAACTTTACACTTACTGCCTCACTGCAACCACAGAAAGAGTCTTATTGCTTCACTATTTGTGTCACAGTGATGTAAAGCATGCCACAGTTCATTGAGTTTACATGAAGCATTTATGATTTTAAAGCGACCCTGGTATAAAAACAGCACAGAGGCTTTTTTCTCGAACGTTTTCCTGAGAACATTTAAGCGACGAGCCTGATGAACCGGACACGTGGCAGCAGTTTGTTGATGCTCGTCGATTTTTCTCCTGCACAGAAAAAGGAGATTTAGGATTTAGGGTGGGGAACACGTAAACATCAGAGAAGTGGTTCAATGTGGCGGAGAGTGACTAATGATTTATGGAGCGGAGTTCTCCTATTGGAAATGATCAGATTGCATTAAAAGGATTTCTGTCTGCAGCTGCTGGAGAACAAAGACTTCACATGCCGCGTGTCGAAATCCAGTTTATAAAACATTTATTCTAGCCGATATTGCTCTTAAATGGTGCATATTCCTGTACACGTGTGTTTTATCAAATAACTGGAGAAAATCCGACATTTAATATCTCAAACTTGGCCTTTAAATTATAATCTTAAGGATGTTTCTCACCTTGCACGCATTTCCATTTGAAAAATTTGCACAGAAATCTCTAAAAACTTGCAGAACTTTTATGCAGCATGACCAAGATTTCCACCTGCAGAAATACATATTTAAATTATGGAATACTTTGTTCCAGCTGATGTCATACCTCCTTCTTTTTATGCCAAAAGCACCGGAGCTTCACCTGTACAGACTTCACTGCAGAGGCGAAGAGGCAGAAGAGGACGGTGATGAAGAAAAATGAAAAGAGTGACCGAGCAAGAGGCTGCCGAGTATTCTCAGACTGACTGTTGAGGTAGAAATCGATGTATGTGAAGTCAACAGATCCTTTTTATTTTCTGTGGAGAGCAGAAGATCCGATGGGCATTGGATGATGGATATGACACAGCAAGTTGAGATGGCAATATCTGAATTTGCATATACAAGACTCCTTAAAACTTCGAGCAAATAACGTCCATCCAACAAAGAGCATCAAGCTCACAAAAGTCAGATCAAATGGTCAAACAAGTTGGTGCTGGTCAAATATAAACCAACATTCTGCTACTGTTTGACATATTTCTCGCCTAAAATGTTTTCAGAAACATATTTTAGTGTATTTTTTACCTGTAAAGTCAGAGTTTATGACCCAGCTCTCAACAATTCTCAAACATGACTGTACTGTTACTGTTTTGTCTATTTGTTGCCTAAAATGTTTCCAGTTTAGTGACTGTTTAGCTGTAAAATGAGACCCAGCCGCCATGTTGAAAACATAGACTGTATAAATAACCAAACGCTGAACAAGACATTTTTAATGAACAAAATCATTAAGTCATTAAGTGAAAATACAGTGAAAGGGTCAAAGTTATGAGACCACACCGCTAAACGTCCTTTTTTATATCTATATAACGTTATATATAACTTTATTGACACGTTGCCGTGGATACGCATTGTTCTGCTTCTCTCCTGATGACGGCTCGCCTTGTTAGTGACCTGTCAATCAAAGGTAGCCCCGCCCCAAATCATACGATTCTTTGTCTTCTATTTTCTTCTAAATGGGGCCGTTATTGACACTATTAACATCTGATTGTCTTGAAGCAGATTTTTACTAGTGATTGAGAGGATTCTGAGGTAATAAATCAAGTGAAAAGTTTTCTCATTTTGTATTGAAATGAATGGACCCAAATGCTTCTACAGCCACCGTCAGCGCCCCCTGCTGGAATTTTCGGTACAATGCAGCTTATAGCACTTCCTGGTTTGCCTTCCTGCTCAGACCAGGAGGTTGCCGCTTGGTTGAAAACAGCTAAACCTAAGCACGACCTACGATCGGAGGAAAATTGCTGGTGAAATTCGTGAGATATGATAAATACTGTGTTCCAGAACGGCCTGTTTCTCGCCTCAAATGACTCAGACGATCTCCTCTAGAAGTTTTTGGGCCCGAAATGAAGTTCTGCAGGCAGACGGTGATCATGGCTTCCAAGACCAACATATAAAATAGTAAAATATCTACAAAGTAACTGCAGCTGTCAGATACACGTAAAAAACTACAGACAGTAGAAAGTAGAAAGAGTTGTTCTTTAGTGCAGTATGGTAAATGTATTTAGTTTCTTTCCACCTCTGATCGTGCAGCTCTCCTACTTTTTGATCTTTCTAAAACGTGCCACAGTCCCGTCACATTAACACTTTTTCTCTTGAAGAGAACAAAGTTTCCGTTGTTGTGTGCAGAAACATCCACCAGCTGTAATAAAGCTCACATGGAAAGATCTCTCTGGACCCGGACCAGCTGCGATGTCATGAGCTGGCTCCGGTCCGCTCTGACCCGGCAGGAAGTCCTCGCCTCATCACGGCGACTCATGGAAAGTCTGCTCCCTCTCTCTCTCTCTCTCTCTCTCTCTCTCTCTCTCTCTCTCTCTCTCTCTCTCTCTCATAATAACAGTCTGGCTTAATGACTCAAAGGAACACTCTTTGTTTCCACTACAGGCTGTTTAGCCTGCAGTCTGGAGCTGATATCCAGAGGTGAGACAAGTCATTGTTTTACAAATCTTTGCACTCAATCCAGAGTCTCCATTAAACACCTCAGACCTCTAATCTGCTGTCCTCAGTCAGCTAAACAGACTCCCAATAAATTAAAGTGACAATAATCCCTGAAGTCGTTTCACAACAAGCACTGATTTTATTAAATTTGCACATGATTTAACTCTATGTAGTCTATTTTGTCCATTTTTGAATCTTTTTCATGTCTCTGTAAGTCATTTTGTGTCTTTTTTGGTCATTTGTGTCTTTTTGTGTTCTTTTTTTGTGTCTTTTTTGGTCATTTTGTGTCTTCTGTGGGTTTTTTTTGTCATTCTGTCTTCTCATTTTGTGTCTTTTTTGGTCATTTGTCTTTTTGTGTCTTTTTTTTTTGGTCATTTTGTGTCTTTTTTTGGTCATTTTGTTTCTCTTTCTAGTCTTTTTGTGTCTTTTTAAAGTAATTTCGTGTCTTTTTTTGTCATTTTGTCTCTTTTTTTGGTCTTTTTTTGTCTTTTATAGTCCTTTAGTCCAACATAAAATGTCATTTTGAATCTTTTTTTTTACTTTCAAAACACAATTTTAAATGTTACAAATGTGACCAAAGGTGTCAAATCTAACATATAAGAGGGTTCCATCCAGTTCTATCATTTGATACTAAATCTATTTGAGCTTGTCTCCAGTTTTACTTGGTATATCATCATCAAACTGAATCTGGATGGAGGCAACAAGTCTGGATTATTTGGAGCTCCAGGACACTCCACAGAGTTAATGGATTCTTATAACAGCATGCAAGTCCAGTCCATCTATTCATCTGCTTCTCCAGGACTGGGTTGCAGGGACTAAGTATCCCAGACGTCCCTCTCTTCAGCAGCGTTTTCCAGCTCCTCCTGGAGGTCCCTGAGGCCAGCTGAGTCCCTCTAGCGTCTTCTGGGTCTTCCCTGGGGCCTCCTACCAGTTTGATGTGAACTACAACACCTCTTACAGGAGGCATCTTTACTTAACCCATTTAGGCCTAAAACGCCTGGAAAAAATGCCTGTAAAACCTATGGGCGATTTTAAAATAACCCCCTAAAACCTGAAGTTTTTTTAAAGTCATTTTATGTCATTTTTGGTAATTCTGTATCTTTTTTGGGGTAATTTTGTGTCTTTTAAAAAAATAATTTTGCGTCTTTTTTTGTGTGGTAATTCTGTGTCTTTTTTTAAATAATTTTGTGTCTTTTGGGGTAATGTTGTGTGTTTTTTTTGGTAATTCTGTCTTTTTTTGTAATTTTGTGTCTTTTTTGTGTAATTTTGTGTCTTTTTTAATAATTTTGTGTCTTTTTTTGGGTATTTCTGCGTCTTTTCTAATAATTTTGTATCTTTTGGCGGAATTTTGTGTGTTTTTTTGGTAATTCTGTCTTTTTTGTGTAATTTTGTGTCTTTTTGGTAATTCTGTCTTTTGAGTAATCTTGTGTCTTTTTTTTGTAATTTTGTGTCTTTTTGGGGGAATTTTGTGTGTTTTTTTGGTAATTCTGTCTTTTTTGTGTAATTTTGTGTCTTTTTTGTGTAATTTTGTGTCTTTTTTTGGTAATTCTGTCTTTTGAGTAATCTTGTGTCTTTTTTTTGTAATTTTGTGTCTTTTTGGGGGAATTTTGTGTGTTTTTTTGGTAATTCTGTCTTTTTTGTGTAATTTTGTGTCTTTTTTGTGTAATTTTGTGTCTTTTTTTGGTAATTCTGTCTTTTGAGTAATCTTGTGTCTTTTTTTTTAGTAATTTTGTGTCTTTTTGGGGTAATTCTGTGTCTTTTTTGGTAATTTTGTGTCTTTTTGGGGTAATTCTGTGTGTTTTTAAAATAATTTTGTGTCTTTTTTTGGTAATTCTGTGTCTTTTTTTGGGTCATTTTGTGTCTTTTTTTTGGTGATGATTTCAGTTCTGGAAAAGTCCCATGTTGCATTGCGACACTCCCACATGTATTCTGATGCATTTCATTGGCCAAGAGACCGAAAATATGTGGAAAAAAACTACAAATACGACAAAACGATGTATCCTCTTTCCCGGCTTTAATGGGTTAATGCCATGGCTCCTTTCGACACGAAGCAGCAGCAGCAGCTCTACTCCGAGCTCCCTCCGGATGACTGAGGTTGAAACCGCAATCTAATTACCCAAAGTTCGGGACCAGAGTTGACAGTAGGAACATAGATGGACCGGTAAATCCAGAGCTTTCCCTTAAGGCTCAGCTCCTTCTTCAACGGTCCAGTCCAACGCTGCACCAAACCGTCTCTCCATCTCACTGGCAAGTCAAGTCCAAAGTCTTGAATTTTGAGTTAGGAGTCCTAAACAAGTTGTTGCATGCTCTTCTGCAAAAGTAATGACAAGCCAACATTAGCAAAGCATCATCTTGCTAAATAAAATTCACCTCGACTCTAACGTTATTTGTGCAACTTCAAAGTTAGAAGTTCAGTCAGACGTTGCAGTGTATGTTTACCGGAACAGCAGAACATGTTAGATTTGGCGTCTAGGTTCGACCTCATCACTCTTCAGGCAGTTACATGAGGTGTTGTGCCACTTTGTAGTTTTTGGAAGTGAACAAAATTAACGTTGGTATAATTTTTCCGGTAGAACGCCTCCATCTCTGCTGCTGCTGCTGCACAAAACCATTAATCCATCTCACTTCTAAGACTTAATATTTGGGTTTGTAGTCCTAAACAAGTCGTAATGCACTATTCTGCAAAAGTAATCCCATTAATATATTCATTTTACAGTAACCTTTGCTTTGAATGCTGCAGAATAGTTACCTGTGAAACCAACATTAGCAAAGCATCATCTTGTTAACTAATATTTGACTGGACTCTAACGTTATTTGTGCAACTTCAAATGTCAAACAAAGTTAGAAGTTCTGGCGTCTCCGTCTGTTTTTGCATGCTACGATTTGTTTTTGGCCGCCACCTTGTCGTTTTTGGAAGTGAATGAAATTATCTTTGGTATCATTTTTCCAGTACAACGCCTCCATCTCTGCTGACGCTGCACATAACCACCTGTCCACCTCACTTCCAAGTCAAGTCCCAAGTCTCACATTTGAGTTTTGAGTCCTAAACAAGTCATAATGCACTTTACAAAAACCACGAATGCTTTGAATGCTGCAGCATAGTTACCTGTTAAACCAACATTAAAAATGCATCTTTTAGATTTAGATTTAGTCATTTAGCAGACATTTTTTTCCAAAGCGACTTACAGGAAGAATAAAAACAAACAATCAAGGTATAGTGCAATAAGAGCTATTAGTGCATCAACAAGTGCTAGTGATGATTCTTTGAGGAGTCTTTTACTAGCTTTGACTTACTGTTCTTTGTGCAACTTCAAATACAAAGCGAAGTGAGAAGTTCTAGCAACTCTGTCTGCAGTTACACATGCAAGTTTGCATGCTACAATTTATTTTTGGCCGCCACCTTGTAGTTTTTGGAAGTGAACAAAATGATTTTTGGTATCATTTTTCCAACAGACCCTTTGCTTATCACTTGTATCACAAAGCAAACAACTTCTAAACTGTTTGTTGGGATCAATGCTCTCTACTGCTGCATGTTTCTATAACAGTAATTAAACTTTTTTCTCCAAGAGCATTTGCGTGCATATGTGCACTTATGTGTATTTTTACTTTTCCCTTCTTTTAAACCAGTTTTTCTTCATGCACAAATGGAAACATTATGCATGTTACATCATGCAACTGCACTCAGAGTTGAGCGTCTTTCTATAAAACAAATCTTTACAGTAATTCATGACTGCTGAGCTTTCATGTCGCTGCAGTTTTTCACCATCGGTCAGAGTCAAATCTGGAAAACTCTTCTTGCACTTTCACCATAAACCATTTGTTGAACATGAAGAAGGAGGAGGAGGAGGAGGAGGAGGAGGAGGAGGATGAGCTCCAGCCGGCGGCCTCTCTCTGCCAATCACGGCAAAAAATACACAAAAAATGAGAAAAAACAAAAACACAAAAAATGAGAAAGATGTGAAATCTGAGAGCATGACCATTAATGTTGCTTTGTGTTGGATACTGTTAATGCTTTTTGGTTGGTTAAGTAGTGCAGTATCCTTTTGTGTCATTTACATCTTGTTTTTTCTATCAAGATTGGGAGAAAACGTGATGATGACGTAGATGCAGTGACCTACAGCACGGTGAACGCTTCCTCTGCTGATCCAGGCAACCTCTATGCTACACTGAAGTAACAGAGTCTTTGCTGATCTCTGTTCATGTTTCTAGTGATCATGTCCAGGATGGATGATTGTAAATAGCTTCTTACTTAAAAGGGGATGTCTTAAGTTAACTTGTGTTGCAAAGGAAAAAAGGGGAAGTCATAATGCAACACGTGGACGGGTAGATGCTTAAAATATAATCGCATAAAAATATGACACATTTTGCTTGAGGAAGTTGTCGTCATGAACTTTCTTGTGCTCAGTAATGTGCTAATCTTAGATAACAGGATATGAGTGTATTTCTATTTGAGTTTCATATGTATGTGTTGTCTGTATTGCCATTATTACATGTATTGCCAAATTGGGGTTGTATTTCACATGAAATAACTGTATATCACAGTCGAGCAGTTTATTTAATATTTTATCTTTATTTAATATTTTGTTCAGTTAAGCTTGACCTGCTCATGTTTGTTTTTGCAGTAATTCATTCATTTATGTCTCTTTTTATCCAAGTAAAGTCTGAGCCGACTGAGAGGAGGTGAAATGTCAATAAACTTATTAAACAGCTGAATAAGTGAAGACTTTTTTAATTACAAAAGTCACTATGATAAGAGTTCAAATGGAAAAAAGCCACAATCATAAAGCAACACTTTACTGATCACAGGAAATAGATAATGTACTTTGCTTTAAGGAGGAGTTTTGCACTCTTAATAGTTTGATGACAACAGAGGAAAGAGGAACAGATGTTGTCTATAGTTAAATTTACAAAGATTAAAATGTTTGGTAGCACTTTCTATGAAGACTACATCTATAGTGCATTATGAGCGCATTCATAGTGAATTATAATGCTCATTATAATCAATCATAATGCATTATGACTGCACTCATAAACACATATAAAGCTTCATGATGCACTATATCAACAGTTATAAATATAGCTTATAATGACTTATAAATCCAAGTGTCTTATGAGTGCTCTTGACTGGTTATAAACTACAGGCTGACTGATGAGGCTTATAATACATTACAACTACTCATACCCCTCTATACACACACCTCAACAATCAATTGTTATAAGGACTCATAGGATGCCATAAGTATAAATAAATGATCAATGTATGCTTTAAGTAAAGTGAGGTTCATATAGACGCATCTATAATGCAGTATAGCTAATCATGATGTTTCATTGTAGGCGTTAAGTAAAGTGTAACACATTTTCATAAGTCATAGTCACAGACAAAACACAAGTTGAATTGCTCTGACAATTTTTTTAATTGGAATAAAATGGAATGTAAATATACAACACTTTGTTGTGACTCTATCAAGAGGTGAAGAGGAAATTACACTGTAAAAAATGTTTTTAAAAAGATATTAAAAAAAATCTTACTGACAAATAACAGTAAACAGCTGTAAGTTATTTTACAGATAATTTCTTTAAAAAATATATGGATTTTTTGTACATTTTAAAATATATAACTGTTGAATAACTAAAATTTTGTTTTTGTTTTTTACAATTTTTGCTGCTAAATGTTTTACGGGTTTTCTTCAATATTTCTTTTCACATTATTTTTTACATTAAACAGAAAATGTACTTAATTTTACATTCAGCAATATAATGTGTAGTTTTTGGGGGGATTTTTTAGACATAGAATTCAATGTAGTTTAACATTCAAGACCAATTATTTATTTACAGATTATATTGTTATCAGGCAGAATAAAGAGAAAACTCTTACTGACTTTAAACACATAAAAAAAAATCCCAAACAGTAGATTCAAACTGTTCTATTTTTTTTTTGTTTACAAAAATATGTCAACAACAATGGCAAAAAATGTATTAAAATGTTTTTTTCTGCACACAAAGAAATTACACTGAGCTCAAGCTGCTGCAGCTTCAACAACAAGCAGTAAATGTTAAAATCAGCTCTGAAATCTGCAGCTGGAAGACGATTTAATGAAGTTAACAAGAGTTAAATTCTCTTTTCTTGATAAATGAAGTTAAAATCCAGCTGCTGAGTTCTGAACTGACTGCAGGTGAGAAAAGTTTACTTTCTTTGTTGATCGGTGGAGTGTGATGGAGGCAGAAGTGTTGGTCAAACTCCCTCAGCAGGTCTGATGTTTTCATAGTTCACTGTGTCATCATCGACATCATAACGCACCTGTCAAACACAACACGACACAATCAGACTTTTTAGTCCCACTTAATCTGATTTAATGCCACTGATGAAATAATAATATAGCATAATAATGCAAACACACCCTGTCAGAGATCAATGAACTGTTATTGTGTGTGTGTGGAGGAGCTGTCTGAGCCCCGCCCACGGTGAAATACTCTGCTCTGTTTATGGCTCCAGTTTGGCTCAAACGTCGGTGACTTTCTCATATAAACAAACATGTAAACGCAACATGTCGGCAGATATATATACGGGGATGACTTGGTAACTTTTGTTGAGCTTCTTTTGAAGCCATGTTGCCCACAATTTTCACAAATATTGTATAAGAAAATTGGTCTCCACATATTGTACATATTAAACTATTTACGTGTTTCCAACCTCTCTTGTCCACTCCCCTCAGCTCTGTGTAAACACATTTTCAGTGAGTATTTGTCACGTGACCGTTCGTCTCAGCAGAATCAATCACGGCTTTACAATGTCGCTGAGGAGCAGAATTTAATGTTTTTAAGAGAATCTAGTTATTTTTCTTAACTTTTTTTAAAAATAAGATAAAAAGTTAAATTAATACAATATAAAATTAAGTGATTTTGACAAGTTTGACAAGTAACTTTTTCATAACGGAAACTATCTTATCCTTTTATCTATTCAAGGACTGCTGGAATTTCAAATTTCGACAATAATGCCTGTTTTTACAGTTTCTTGTTCAGATAAATTGTGTATTTTTGGCGAGTTTTCAAAGAAAACATCAGTTTCAGGATGGTGGGGTTCAGAGGGTTCAGTTAAAAATCCTGTCTGATGTAATGTCGGTGAACCAGCCCTTTAATCTGGAACTCATCATGTTCAGTTTTATCGACTCTGTGTCACAGAGGCGTTGATTCAGATCCATTTGCTGTAGTTTGTGTTGTTGTAATGAGCTGCAGTATATTATCACCTGTGCCAACTATAAAAATATTTCATTATGTTGTTGTTAAAAACTCACAGCGAGTTCATCCGTCTGGGTTTCCTTCTCTGAAAAAAACAAGAGAAAGAGTCGACTTTAGTTCCCACAGTGGAAATCCACGTTCATCAAAACTTCTGGTTAATAAATTTAATGTAAAGCTTCTCACCTTTAGTTCTCATCCAGATGTTGACCGCCACAACAGATGTGATGAGTGCTGCTAAACCCACAGACACCACAATCCACCTCCAGTGGGCTGGAGAGACTGAAATGAAAAGAAAAAAATCAGTTGTAGAGTTTAGACTGAGAGAGAGAGAGCGAGAGAGAGAGAGAGAGAGAGAGCGAGAAAGAGAGTGCAACAGAGACAGGAAGAGACAGAGCGAGAGAGTGAAAGAGAGAGCAAGAGCCAGTGAGTGAGCGAGCGAATGAGTGAGCGAGAGAGCAAGCAAGAGAGCGAGTGATCGTGAGAGAGCGAGTAAGTGAACGAGAGAGCAATCGAGAGAGCGTGTGAGAGCGAGACAGAGATTGAAAGAGTGAGTGAGAGAGAGCGAGGGAGAGAGAGCTAGAGAGAGCGATAGAGAGAGAGGGAGTGAAGGAAAGGGAAAGAGAGTCGGTCAGAGAGTGAGCAATAGAGCAAGCGAAAGAGTGAGAGAGTGAGCAAAAATGCAAAAGAGCGAGAGATCGGGAGAGAGAGAGTGTGACAGAGAGAGAGAGAGCAAGCGAGAGAGCGAGCGAGAGAGCAGGAGAGCGATAGAGAGTGGGAACAAGACAGAGAAAGAGAGAGCTAGAGAGAGCGTGAGAGAGCGAGAGAGAGTAATAGAGCAAGCGAAAGAGTGAGAGAGAGCAAGAGAGCGAGAGATGGAGAGACAGTAAGACAGAGAGAGAGAGCGAGGGAGCAGGAGCGATATCGAGAGAGTGAGAGTGAGTGAGAGCGAGAGAGGTAGAGAGAGAGCCAGAGAGCTATAGAGTGAGAGAGAACTCCCCAAGTTCTCCATTGGTCCACAGCAGGTCGAGTACTGCACACATTATACTTCTCTAGGAATAAAATTAAGTTCAACTGGACACTTTTAGGATTCAGTTCATGAGCTGAGAGAGAAAGCACGCCAGGCTTTCTATGCTATAAAAAAAAATATACAAACTGAGTAACAATTTGAATTTGGCTAACATTAATTGAATGTGTTATTGAACCAATTGCACGTCATGGCAGTGAGGTGTGGGGTCCACTTACAAAACAAGAATTTACTCAGTGGGACAAACACCCCATTGAGACCCTGCATGCAGAGTTCTGTAAAATCCTTCTACATGTCCAGAGGAAGGCCACAAACAATGCATGCAGGGCAGAATTAGGCAAATACCCACTAATAATCAAAATACAAAAAAGAGTAATTCACTTTTGGACACATCTAAAACTAAGTGACCCCCTCTCATATCATTTCCAAGCCCTGCAATACCAGGAGATGAGCAGCAGGAGCCCCCTGAGCCAGCTGGTCCTGAGGCTGAGGTCACAAACCTGCACTACAGGCACAGCCCAGGGACAGAGCACTGCACCAATCAGAGCCAAGCACATTACAAAACAGATAAAACAAGACTACATCACCTATTGGCAAACACAAACCAAAACACAGAGCAAAATGCAGTGCTACTTGGATCTGAACCGACAGGACACCACAGCAGATTATCTGAGCACGGTGACGGATCCACAGCTGAGACGAACCCTGACAAAGTCCAGACTGAGTGAACACAGACTAGCTGTAGAAACAGACTGAGTGAACACAGACTGGCTGTAGAAACAGACTGAGTGAACACAGACTGGCTGTAGAAACAGACTGAGTGAACACAGGCTGGCTGTGGAAACAGACTGAGTGAACACAGACTAGCTGTGGAAACAGACTGAGTGAACACAGACTGGCTGTGGAAACAGACTGAGTGAACACAGGCTGGCAGGAGAGCGATAGAGAGTGAGAGCGTGACGGAGAGAGAGGGAGTGAGAGAGTGAGAGAGCTAGGAAGAGCGAAAGAGGGCTGGACAGAGAGTGAGAGAGAGCGCGAGAGAGCGAGAGATCGAGAGAGCGAGAGAGCGAGAGACAGCAAGCCAGAGAGAGAGAGCGAGAGAGTCAGAGTGAGCGAAAGCGAGAGAGAGTGAGAGAGAGATAAAGAGAGAGAGAGAGGGGGGAGAGGGACAGAGAGCAAGTTTTTTTAACTTTCGTGCCAATAAAGCCTTACTGAATTGAAATAAAATAAAATTGAGAGAGATCATAAATAAACTTCATTTTCATTTGTTACAGTGTGTAAATGTTCGACTACATCAGTGCAAACAGATTTCATCTTTTTAAAAGTGTTCATGTGATTTCAACATTATTCATGTTTCTGAGTTCTTCAAAAATAAATCAATAATCATCTACCTGAACACTTTCTATTCCCCCCATGAATTAAACAAAAAAATCATAAACATGAGAAGAGAAAGAGATGACAGTACTTTGTGGTTGGTTGTTTCCAGTTGTTGGTGGCATTTCACTTGTTGTTGTTGTTGTTGTTGTTGCTGCTGCTGCTGTTGTTGTTGCTGTTGTTGTTGTTGTTGTTGTTGTGTCCTCACCTGAACAGAAGAACACAACTCAACAAACTGTTATGATAAATATCTTGAGTGATTATTTACATCATGATAAAATCACTTTACACAGCTCAGCATGTTCTCACCTGAGGACTGAGGAGGGCTGAAGGAAAACAGCTTCACCTCACGAGTGTAACGATCAGTCACTTCACACTTAAAAGAGTTATACCTTGATGTGTAACCAGAGTGAGAAGTAGGAAAGGTTACAGAGGCGGAGCAGTCAGACTGT
Organism: Centropristis striata; assembly: GCF_030273125.1. Taxonomy (NCBI): domain Eukaryota; kingdom Metazoa; phylum Chordata; class Actinopteri; order Perciformes; family Serranidae; genus Centropristis; species Centropristis striata. The sequence continues at coordinate 32,380,161 of NC_081534.1, forward strand.
GATGTCTTCAGTTGTGAGTTGTTTTTATCCACAGCTGGACCCTGAAACAGCCACTTCACTGTGTGATAACATTCATAATACAACTTCACGGAGCATCTGAATGTCACATCAGTGTCTTTCTGTTCAGTCACTGGTGAAGATGGAGATATTCAGAGAGAAAGACAAAATAATTCATGAGAAAATCAACGTAAACACTGTAACAATATTAAATGCAATCTTTCAGTGTATTGTTCCAACGAGAGAACAGTTTTATCTGAAATCATTATGATGTAAATACTCACTGGTAACAACAGACAGGTGAACCACTGCAGCTCCACCTTGTCGTTGTCCTGATCTGATCTGTCTGCAGTCATAACGACCAGCATCCTCCTCTGTGACCTTCTTTATCACCAGAGAACATTTCTCTGAGAAACTCAGTCTGTCTGATTTAGCTCTGGCTGCTTCAACAAGCTGACCTCCTCTAACCAGATCTAATCCTGCTCCGCTTCTTGGATGATCATAGAACCATGTAGTGATCTCACAGTTATTCTGATCCTCTATCAGACTTTCACAAGGCAAAGTGACGTCATCTCCAACTCCGACAGTCAAGTAGAGGTAACGCTAAACAGAGAAATAAAGAAATGTACGAGTAACATCAGAGGGAAGATCATTTAAGATACAATTTCAATAAAAAAAAATAAAAGTATGCCTCATCATTGCTTTAGAAGAGTTCACTAAACTCACCTCGCTGCAAAAAGACACTTCCTGGCTGTATGTTACATTAAAGATAGTAATAAACTAGCTCTTGTTTTAATGTTTCCATCATTCATATACATATTCTATGAGTCCTTACCTGTAAACTGAAGCAGCAGTATCAGACATAAATACCATCTGAGTTCAGCCATCGTGCCTCTCTGTCTCTCTGCTTCTTTTAACTCTCTAAACTAGTTCATCTTAAAGAAATGTAGTTTTTCTATTGTCACTTCCTCATTTTCTCTCTTTTGGCATTCACTTGACTGTCTGAGCTGACGAAAGTAATTTTCGAAAGTGATTAGTAATATAATTTAACTTGCCCTTACCTGTAAACTGAAGCACCAGAATCAGATATAACACCATGTTGATCCGTGTCATCGTTCTCCTCCGTCTCTCCGCTTTTCACACTCTGAGCTCTGCGTCTCCGATCTTGAGCTTTATTTAGGGTTTTTTTCTGTGGTGGACAAACGGTGAACTTCGTCATTGAGTGACTTCTTCAGAATTGTGTCTATTGTTGTCACTTATCAAACTTTGATCTGTTGCCTTTGTTTTGTTTGTTGCTGTTGTCATGTTTGTTGGAATTACGACACTGGTCACAATTTCTACTTGAAATCATGTTTAGTTGCACGGTTATAAAAAGAAGAGCTGGACAGAGGAAGTGGAAGGTGTGAAGATTGTTAGTTGAGATAAAGTTTTGCAGAAATGCAGGGGGTTTTTTTTAGACAGTGTTTATTAGAAAACAGACAGGATCCATGGTGACGTTTGACACTGAGTGAATATATTTCTTCATTTGTATGCAGAAACAAAGTCAAAATATTGATTTTATATATATATACACACACACACACACACACACACACACATATATATATATATATATTATTTACATCTGAATAACTTGGATTACAATTTAAAATTTAACACATCAGATTAATTTATTTTCAAATATATGTCAATAAATAAATATTTAAATACATATTTGAATTCATTGAGCAATCAATAAATAAGAATATCCTATATGGACTTTTAAAAGTGTAAAGTAGTAACACTTGTAACCACTAAGACTTGCTGCTGCAGAGGGAGAGAACACACATAAGATGATGTTTTACTGGTCTGAGGCCTGTTGGTTCCTCTTTGCATCATTGCATCAGTTTTTTTAAGAAAGGAGAAGTGATTTGGTGAGAATGTGGGTAGCGGTTGTGGCTCAGTTGGTAGAGCGGTCACTGACTCGATCCCTGACCGTGGGAGTCTACATGTCGTAGTATCCTCGGGCAATATACTGAACCCTAAATAGCTCCTGCTGCTCATCGGTGTATGAATGAATTCTCAATGGTGGCAGGTGCATAGACTGTATACAAATAAAGGACGGAGTCACCCTGACGTCACCAGTTGGTTTGTGGCCTGTTGGAAGCATCGATTCAGCATTACACTCGTCTCCATCTTGTTTCCGATACAGGAAGCAGACCATATCTGGACTGTGGAGGAGGAGAGGGATCTGATCACAGACTACACCGTCTCTACACCTCAACCTGACTGAGAGAAGCTGCTGCTAATTCATGTTAGCATTAACTGGGATGTTAGTTTTGGCTAGCAAAAAACAAAGACAAAAACGTACGGTACTTACCTCAGAAAACTGAGCAGCGACTCCTTGGAGTGTCTGTTAGTCCAACCAAACACTGAACAAGACATTTAATGAACAAAACGTTCAAATAAACTGTCATTAAGTGAAAATACAGTGAAAGGGTCAAAGTTATGAGACCAAACCACTAAACATCCTTTTGTTATAGCTATATAACATAAAATATAACTTTATTGAGGCGTTGCCGTGGATACGCATTGTTCTGCTTCTCTCCTGATGACGGCTCGTCTTGTTAGTGGTAGTATTCATACTGGTAGCCTCGGCCACCATACTGGTAGCCTCGGCCACCAGTATGAATGTGAGTGTGAACGGGTGAATGAGCGCAGCCTATACCGCCCTACAAAGACTAACTGCAGTAACTACATTTTGGTCGAAAATGAGTTATAACTAAAAATGAACTCCTTGATGTCTGTTTTATCTTGTGACAAAGTTTTAGATTTCTATTTGGCTTTTTTTCAGAGAAATATTGATATAAAAACCACAAAATCCAACTCAGTGTCTGCTTTGGATATGTATATATATATATATATATATATATACTCATATAAACATAAAAATAATAGAAATTAAGTTTATTTGAAAGGGAAATTATTATCTACATAGTGATGAAATAAAAAATTGAGATAAAAGTATATTAAGACTAAAATATAACATTTCTTTATAATATTAAGTCTGAAATTCGCACATAATAGAATAAAGTTGTTAAACACTTTTAAACACACTGATAACAAAATCAATTTGAAAAATATATATATATATAAAAGCTGAAAGAAGACAACAACATTGTAGTAACTGAACTCTGTTTGCGCTCTACTATTAGAACCTTTTGCAGCAATGCAGTAACTACGTTTTGGGGGTCAAAATTCAAATAAATCATGACTTTTTAGCATAAAAATGACATCATCAATACATGTAGAAATAAGTGTCATATCACTTATCTACCTATAACCCATTTGGCTGGCCAGTTAAAACACTTTAACAAACTTTAAAGCAGTTTTTCTCAGTTTTACCTTTTGCGTAGTTACTGCAGTTAGGCTTTATAGAGCAGTGTAGTGTAAAGCAGCTATTCTCAACCTTGGGGTCGGGACCCCAGTTGGGGTCGCGAGATGATTTCTGGGGGTCGCCAAATAATTTTGGAAGTCGGCTCTATCTCCACTGTGTTAAAGTGTTCATGTGTTTTAGTCTTTTTGGTAATTTTGTGTCTTTTTTGGTAATTTTTGTGGGGGTTTTTTTGGTTATTTTGTGCCTTTTTTTAATCATTTTGTGGTCAATTTTTGCCTTTTTTGTTAATTTTGTGTCTTTTTTTTGGTTCCTCTATAATAAAAAGCAGATAAACATCAGAAACCCACAAGGCTCACAGGAACAGACAGTCCACATTATTAGGACAAAGAGACGCTAATGAACTCTGGAAGGTTTGGAGCCACTGAGACTAGTTTAAAAAAAACAGTTAAAACAGTTAAAACTTATTTTAAATTATTACACTGTGAGCACATGAAGGAATCACAAAACACAATGTAGAATTAGTGGTGAACATTCATTTATTTACAGATTATATTGTTATCAGACAGAATAAGGAGAAGACTCTTACTGACTTTAAACACAAACATATCCCCAAATAGTAGATTTAAATAATTCTTCTGCACACAGAGACATTACACTGAGCTCAAGCTGCTGCAGCAGTAAATAAAAAGTCAGATCTGAAATCTGCAGCTGGAAGACGATTTAATGGTGTTAACGAAAGTTTAATTCTCTTTTCTTGATAATTGAAGTTAAAATCCAGCTGCTGAGATCTGAACTGACTGCGGGTGAGAAAAGTTTTAAGTTGTAATGTAACAGGAACAAACTGTAAGTTATTTTACAGATCTTTTTTTTTTAAGTGGATAATTTCTGCATTTAAAAATATATAACTGTAAAATAACTAAGGTTTTTATTGTATTTTAATATGATGGTAAGTGTTTTTGTTTCATTTTGCTGACATGTTTTACAGGTTTAATTTAATTTAATTTAATATTTCTTTTCACTTTTTTACATTAAATTAAACAGAAAAAATCCTTAATTTTACATTCAGCAATATAATGTGTATTTTTTGTACTTTTACATACAATTCTATGTTAAACTGTAATTTAACATTCATGATTAAGCAATAAAATTAAAAAATATATAGAATATCGCATTATAATGATTTACAGATTTCAATGTCCGTTTTATGTTAAATATTTGTAATAAAAAATAATTGACAATTTAATGGCATTTGGACTGAATGTAGAGAAGAAAAAAGAACAATAAAAACTGGAAAAATAATACAGTAAATGACTCTAATCACACATCCCAAAAAAATGTAAACAACAATGACAAAAACAATGATTAAAATTATATTTTCTGCACACTGAGCTCAAGCTGCTGCAGCTTCAACAACAAGCAGTAAATATAAAATCAGCTCTGAAATCTGCAGCTGGATGATTATTTAATGACGTTAATGAAAGTTTAATTCTCTTTTCTTTCATTAAAATATGGATAATATCTGCATTTAAAAATATGTGACTGTAAAAGTTCTCATTTTTTAAATATATATATGACAGTAAGTGATTTCAACATGTGCTTACAAATGTATTACAGTTTTTCTTTAATATCTATTTTCATTTTTTTTAACATTAAATCAAACAGAAAATTTCCTTAATTTAACATTCAGCAATATTATGTGTATTTTTTGGTATTTTTTACATAGAATTCGATGTTAAATTGTAATTTAACATTCATCATTAAGCAATTAAATAAAAAATAAATAGAATATCCCATTATATTAATTTAGAGATTTCAATGTTCATTTTATGGCAAATATTTGTAATAAAAATAATTCAGTGTGCCATTTCATGGCATTTACACTGAATGTAGAGAAGGAAAAAACAATAAAATAATACAGTAAATGCTCGGAAAATAACTTTTATGACTTTAAAAATAAAAATCCCCCAAAATATGTAAACAGCAATGACAGAAAAATGATTAAATTTTGTTTTTTTCTGCACACTGAGCTCAAGCTGCTGCAGCTTCAACAACAAGCAGTATATAGATAGATAGATAGATAGATAGATGGATAGATAGATAGATAGATAGATAGATAGATAGATAGATAGATAGATAGATAGATAGATGGATAGATAGATAGATAGATAGATAGATAGATAGATAGATAGATAGATAGATAGATAGATAGATAGATAGATAGATAGATAGATAGATAGATGTACTTTATTTATCCCAAGCTGGGAAATTACAGTGTAGCAGCAGCATTACACACAGAGACAATAACAACACAATTAAATAATTAAATAAAAAGAACAACCTAGGAATACTTCAAGCAATAAAATATAAAAATACAATAAAATACAATAAAATGTAATGTAAAAATACAAATAAAGTGTCTAAAGAAGGAGTATGTATAATATATAACAATATAAAACCAGCTCTGAAATCTGCAGCTGGAAGAAAACATTGAAGGAAAGTAAAAAGAGTCAAAGTTGAAATCCAGCTGCTGAATTCTTAACTGAAGTTTGTTTTTTGATGGGACGTTTGCAGCTGGCTATACGATGGACGGTGAACGCTTCCTCTGCTGATCCAGGCAACCTCTATGCTACACTGAAGTAACAAACAGAGTCTTTGCTGATCTCTGTTCATGTTTCTAGTGATCATGTCCAGGATGGATGATTGTAAATAGCTTCTTACTTAAAAGGGGATGTCTTAAGTTAACTTGTGTTGCAAAGGAAAAAAGGGGAAGTCATAATGCAACACGTAGACGGGTAGATGCTTAAAATATAATCGCATAAAAATATGACACATTTTGCTTGAGGAAGTTGTCGTCATGAACTTTCTTGTGCTCAGTAATGTGCTAATCTTAGATAACAGGATATGAGTGTATTTCTATTTGAGTTTCATATGTATGTGTTGTCTGTATTGCCATTATTACATGTATTGCCAAATTGGGGTTGTATTTCACATGAAATAACTGTATATCACTACGAGCAGTTTATTTAATATTTTATCTTTATTTAATATTTTGTTCAGTTAAGCTTGACCTGCTCATGTTTGTTTTTGCAGTAATTCATTCATTTATGTCTCTTTTTATCCAAGTAAAGTCTGAGCCGACTGAGAGGAGGTAAAATGTCAATAAACTTATTAAACAGCTAAATAAGTGAAGACTTTTTTAATTGCAAAAGTCACTATGATAAGAGTTCAAATGGAAAAAAGCCACAATCATAAAGCAACACTTTACTGATCACAGGAAATAGATAATGTACTTTGCTTTAAGGAGGAGTTTTGCACTCTTAATAGTTTGATAACAACAGAGGAAAGAGGAACAGATGTTGTCTATAGTTACATTTACAAAGATTAAAATGTTTGGTAGCACTTTCTATGAAGACTACATCTATAGTGCATTATGAGCGCATTCATAGTGAATTATAATGCTCATTATAATCAATCATAATGCATTATGACTGCACTCATAAACACATATAAAGCTTCATGATGCACTATATCAACAGTTATAAATATAGCTTATAATGACTTATAAATCCAAGTGTCTTATGAGTGCTCTTGACTGGTTATAAACTACAGGCTGACTGATGAGGCTTATAATACATTACAACTACTCATACCCCTCTATACACACACCTCAACAATCAATTGTTATAAGGACTCATAGGATGCCATAAGTATAAATAAATGATCAATGTATGCTTTAAGTAAAGTGAGGTTCATATAGACGCATCTATAATGCAGTATAGCTAATCATGATGCTTCATTGTTGGCGTTAAGTAAAGTGTAACACATTTTCATAAGTCATAGTCACAGACAAAACACAAGTTGAATTGCTCTGACAATTTTTTTAATTGGAATAAAATGGAATGTAAATATACAACACTTTGTTGTGACTCTATCAAGAGGTGAAGAGGGAAATTACACTGTAAAAAATGTTTTTAAAAAGATATAAAAAAAAATCTTACTGACAAATAACAGTAAACAGCTGTAAGTTATTTTACAGATAATTTCTTTTAAAAAAATATGGATTATTTTGTACATTTTAAAATATATAACTGTTGAATAACTAAAATTTTGTTTTTGTTTTTTACAATTTTTGCTGCTAAATGTTTTACGGGTTTTCTTCAATATTTCTTTTCACATTATTTTTTACATTAAACAGAAAATGTACTTAATTTTACATTCAGCAATATAATGTGTATTTTTTGGGGGGATTTTTTAGACATAGAATTCACTGTAGTTTAACATTCAAGACCAATTATTTATTTACAGATTATATTGTTATCAGGCAGAATAAAGAGAAAACTCTTACTGACTTTAAACACATAAAAAAAAATCCCAAACAGTAGATTCAAACTGTTCTATTTTTTTTTTGTTTACAAAAATATGTCAACAACAATGGCAAAAAATGTATTAAAATGTTTTTTTCTGCACACAAAGAAATTACACTGAGCTCAAGCTGCTGCAGCTTCAACAACAAGCAGTAAATGTTAAAATCAGCTCTGAAATCTGCAGCTGGAAGACGATTTAATGAAGTTAACAAGAGTTAAATTCTCTTTTCTTGATAAATGAAGTTAAAATCCAGCTGCTGAGTTCTGAACTGACTGCAGGTGAGAAAAGTTTACTTTCTTTGTTGATCGGTGGAGTGTGATGGAGGCAGAAGTGTTGGTCAAACTCCCTCAGCAGGTCTGATGTTTTCATAGTTCACTGTGTCATCATCGACATCATAACGCACCTGTGAAACACAACACGACACAATCAGACTTTTTAGTCCCACTTAATCTGATTTAATGCCACTGATGAAATAATATTATAGCATAATAATGCAAACACACCTTGTCAGAGATCAATGAACTGTTATTGTGTGTGTGTGGAGGAGCTGTCTGAGCCCCGCCCACGGTGAAATACTCTGCTCTGTTTATGGCTCCAGTTTGGCTCAAACGTCGGTGACTTTCTCATATAAACAAACATGTAAACGCAACATGTCGGCAGATATATATACGGGGATGACTTGGTAACTTTTGTTGAGCTTCTTATGAAGCCATGTTGTAATAAATCTGACAGGTCTACAACATTAATTATAGAATAATACAAGTAAAATAATAATAACATAATAAAGTCCTGCAGCTTTATGGAGTCAGCACAATCATGGCTGTAAGTGTGAACAACTCAAAAATGTATTTGGCGCTGAATAACACAGTTATTATGACATATATATGATCACTAGTTTTTGAAATAACAGAATAAAATTAAATTTGTATATACAACACTTTTCCGAGTGCCCACAATTTTCACAAATATTGTATAAGAAAATTGGTCTCCACATATTGTACATATTAAACTATTTACGTGTTTCCAACCTCTCTTGTCCTCTCCCCTCAGCTCTGTGTAAACACATTTTCAGTGAGTATTTGTCACGTGACCGTTCGTCTCAGCAGAATCAATCACGGCTTTACAATGTCGCTGAGGAGCAGAATTTAATGTTTTTAAGAGAATCTAGTTATTTTTCTTAACTTTTTAAAAAAAATAAGATAAAAAGTTAAATTAATACAATATAAAATGAAGTGATTTTGACAAGTTTGACAAGTAACTTTTTCATAACGGAAACTATCTTATCCTTTTATCTGTTCAAGGACTGCTGGAATTTCAAATTTCGACAATAATGCCTGTTTTTACAGTTTCTTGTTCAGATAAATTGTGTATTTTTGGCGAGTTTTCAAAGAAAACATCAGTTTCAGGATGGTGGGGTTCAGAGGGTTCAGTTAAAAATCCTGTCTGATGTAATGTCGGTGAACCAGCCCTTTAATCTGGAACTCATCATGTTCAGTTTTATCGACTCTGTGTCACAGAGGCGTTGATTCAGATCCATTTGCTGTAGTTTGTGTTGTTGTAATGAGCTGCAGTATATTATCACCTGTGCCAACTATAAAAATATTTCATTATGTTGTTGTTAAAAACTCACAGCGAGTTCATCCGTCTGGGTTTCCTTCTCTGAAAAAAACAAGAGAAAGAGTCGACTTTAGTTCCCACAGTGGAAATCCACGTTCATCAAAACTTCTGGTTAATAAATTTAATGTAAAGCTTCTCACCTTTAGTTCTTATCCAGATGTTGACCGCCACAACAGATGTGATGAGTGCTGCTAAACCCACAGACACCACAATCCACCTCCAGTGGGCTGGAGAGACTGAAATGAAAAGAAAAAAATCAGTTGTAGAGTTTAGACTGAGAGAGAGAGAGCGAGAGAGAGAGAGAGAGAGAGAGAGCGAGAACGAGAGTGCAACAGAGACAGGAAGAGACAGAGCGAGAGAGTGAAAGAGAGAGCAAGAGCCAGTGAGTGAGCGAGCGAATGAGTGAGCGAGAGAGCAAGCAAGAGAGCGAGTGATCGTGAGAGAGCGAGTAAGTGAACGAGAGAGCAATCGAGAGAGCGTGTGAGAGCGAGACAGAGATTGAAAGAGTGAGTGAGAGAGAGCGAGGGAGAGAGAGCTAGAGAGAGCGATAGAGAGAGAGGGAGTGAAGGAAAGGGAAAGAGAGTTGGTCAGAGAGTGAGCAATAGAGCAAGCGAAAGAGTGAGAGAGTGAGCAAAAATGCAAAAGAGCGAGAGATCGGGAGAGAGAGAGTGTGACAGAGAGAGAGAGAGCAAGCGAGAGAGCGAGCGAGAGAGCAGGAGAGCGATAGAGAGTGGGAACAAGACAGAGAAAGAGAGAGCTAGAGAGAGCGAGAGAGAGCGAGAGAGAGTAATAGAGCAAGCGAAAGAGTGAGAGAGAGCAAGAGAGCGAGAGATGGAGAGACAGTAAGACAGAGAGAGAGAGCGAGGGAGCAGGAGCGATATCGAGAGAGTGAGAGTGAGCGAGAGCGAGAGAGGTAGAGCGAGAGCCAGAGAGCTATAGAGTGAGAGAGAACTCCCCAAGTTCTCCATTGGTCCACAGAAGGTCGAGTACTGCACACATTATACTTCTCTAGGAATAAAATTAAGTTCAACTGGACACTTTTAGGATTCAGTTCATGAGCTGAGAGAGAAAGCACGCCAGGCTTTCTATGCTATAAAAAAAAATATACAAACTGAGTAACAATTTGAATTTGGCTAACATTAATTGAATGTGTTATTGAACCAATTGCACGTCATGGCAGTGAGGTGTGGGGTCCACTTACAAAACAAGAATTTACTCAGTGGGACAAACACCCCATTGAGACCCTGCATGCAGAGTTCTGTAAAATCCTTCTACATGTCCAGAGGAAGGCTACAAACAATGCATGCAGGGCAGAATTAGGCAAATACCCACTAATAATCAAAATACCAAAAAGAGCAATTCACTTTTGGACACATCTAAAACTAAGTGACCCCCTCTCATATCATTTCCAAGCCCTGCAATACCAGGAGATGAGCAGCAGGAGCCCCCTGAGCCAGCTGGTCCTGAGGCTGAGGTCACAAACCTGCACTACAGGCACAGCCCAGGGACAGAGCACTGCACCAATCAGAGCCAAGCACATTACAAAACAGCTACAACAAGACTACATCACCTATTGGCAAACACAAACCAAAACACAGAGCAAAATGCAGTGCTACTTGGATCTGAACCGACAGGACACCACAGCAGATTATCTGAGCACGGTGACGGATCCACAGCTGAGACGAACCCTGACAAAGTCCAGACTGAGTGAACACAGGCTGGCTGTAGAAACAGACTGAGTGAACACAGACTGGCTGTAGAAACAGACTGAGTGAACACAGACTGGCTGTGGAAACAGACTGAGTGAACACAGGCCGGCTGTGGAAACAGACTGAGTGAACACAGACTGGCAGGAGAGCGATAGAGAGTGAGAGCGTGACGGAGAGAGAGGGAGTGAGAGAGTGAGAGAGCTAGAAAGAGCGAAAGAGGGCTGGACAGAGAGTGAGAGAGAGCGCGAGAGAGCGAGAGATCGAGAGAGCGAGAGAGCGAGAGACAGCAAGCCAGAGAGAGAGAGCGAGAGAGTCAGAGTGAGCGAAAGCGAGACAGAGTGAGAGAGAGATAAAGAGAGAGAGAGAGGGGGGAGAGGGACAGAGAGCAAGTTTTTTTTAACTTTCGTGACAATAAAGCCTTACTGAATTGAAATAAAATAAAATTGAGAGAGATCATAAATAAACTTCAGTTTCATTTGTTACAGCTAAATGTTCGACTACATCAGTGCAAACAGATTTCATCTTTTTAAAAGTGTTCATGTGATTTCAACATTATTCATGTTTCTGAGTTCTTCAAAAATAAATCAATAATCATCTACCTGAACACTTTCTATTCCCCCCATGAATTAAACAAAAAAATCATAAACATGAGAAGAGAAAGAGATGACAGTACTTTGTGGTTGGTTGTTTCCAGTTGTTGGTGGCATTTCACTTGTTGCTGCTGCTGTTGTTGTTGTTGCTGCTGTTGTTGTTGCTGTTGTTGTTGTTGTTGTTATTGTTGTTGTTGTTGTTGTTGTGTCCTCACCTGAACAGAAGAATACAACTCAACACACTGTTATGATAAATATCTTGAGTGATTATTTACATCATGATAAAATCACTTTACACAGCTCAGCATGTTCTCACCTGAGGACTGAGGAGGGCTGAAGGAAAACAGCTTCACCTCACGAGTGTTACCACCAGTCACTTCACAGTTAAAAGAGTTATACCTTGATGTGTAACCAGAGTGAGAAGTAGGAAAGGTTACAGAGGCGGAGCAGTTAGACTGTGATGTCTTCAGTTGTGGGTTGTTTTTATCCACAGCTTGACCCTGAAACAGCCACTTCACTGTGTGTCTACATCCATAAGACGACTTCATGGAGCATCTGAATGTCACATCAGTGTCTTTCTGTTCAGTCACTGGTGAAGATGGAGATATTCAGAGACAAAGACAAAATAATTAATGAGAAAATCAACGTAAACACTGTAATAATATTAAATGCAATCTTTCAGTATATTGTTCCAACGAGAGAACAGTTTTATCTGAAATCATTATGATGTAAATACTCACTGGTAACAACAGACAGGAGAACCACAGCATCTTCACCTTGTTGTTGTCCTGATCTGATCTGTCTGCAGACATAATAACCAGCATCGTCCTCTGTGACCTTCTTTATCACCAGAGAACATTTCTCTGAGAAACTCAGTCTGTCTGATTTAGCTCTGGCTGCTTCAACAAGCTGACCTCCTCTAACCAGAGCTACTGTTCTGCTTCCTGGATGACCATAGAGCCATGTAGTGTTCTCACAGTTATTCTGATCCGCTATCAGACTTTCACAAGGCAAAGTGACGTCATCTCCAACTCTGACAGTCAAGTAGAGGTAACGCTGTCCAGTTACAGCTGCTGAGAAGATGACAGAGAAATAAAGAAAAGTACGAGTACCATCAGAGGGAAGATCATTTAAGATACAATTTCAATAAAAAAAAATAAAAGTATGCCTCATCATTGCTTTAGAAGAGTTCACTAAACTCACCTCGCTGCAAAAAGACACTTCCTGGCTGTATGTTACATTAAAGATAGTAATAAACTAGCTCTTGTTTTAATGTTTCCATCATTCATATACATATTCTATGAGTCCTTACCTGTAAACTGAAGCAGCAGTATCAGACAAAAAGACCATCTGAGTTCAGCCATCGTGCCTCTCTGTCTCTCTGCTTCTTTTAACTCTCTAAACTAGTTCATCTTAAAGAAATGTAGTTCCTCTATTGTCACTTCCTCATTTTCTCTCTTTTGGTATTCACTTGACTGTCTGAGCTGACGAAAGTAATTTTCTAAAGTGATTAGTAATATAATTTAACTTGCCCTTACCTGTAAACTGAAGCAGCAGAATCAGATATAACAACATGTTGATCCGTGTCATCGTTCTTCTCCGTCTCTCCGCTTTTCACACTCTGAGCTCTGAGTCTCCGATCTTGAGCTTTATTTGGGGTTTTTTTCTGTGGTGGACAAACTGTGAACTTCGTCATTGAGTGACTTCTTCAGAATTGTGTCTATTATTGTCACTTATCAAACTTTGATCTGTTGCCTTTGTTTTGTTTGTTGCTGTTGTCATGTTTGTTGGAATTACGACACTGGCCACAATTTCTACAGTGTTGAATCAACTCCAACAGAGTCAATTTTAACACTTTTTGAGGGTTTATATAGATCCACACTCTACAGAGTTAAATCAACATTTTCAAAATAGTTAATTATTTAACATTGTGCCAAGAGTTACTTTTTAACTCACTAAACTGGGTTAAATTAACACTACATAGTTTAAAAAATAATAACTAATACAACAATTAAAATGACAGAATAATTAATTCTAAGAAAAATACATTTTCAAAAACAGCATTTATTTTAAGGACCAGACACATCCAGACAGAATGTGTTAAAATGACACTTTGAGAGTGGAAATCAACTCTGACATGTTTAACCCTGAAATTTCAACACTCCAGTTTTTGCTGTGTACTTGAAATCATGTTTAGTTGCACGGTTATAAAAAGAAGAGCTGGACAGAGGAAGTGGAAGGTGTGAAGATTGTTAGTTGAGATAAAGGTTTGCAGAAATGCAGGGTTTTTTTTTAGACAGTTTTTATTAGAAAAGAGACAGGATCCATGGTGACGTTTGACACTGAGTGAATATTTAGAAAATAAAACATATATTTCTCCATATTTCTTCATTTGTATGCAGAAACAAAGTCAAAATATTGATTTTATATATATATATATATATATATATATATATATATATATATATATATACATATATATATATTATTTACATCTGAATAACTTGGATTACAATTTAAAATTTAACACATCAGATTAATTCATTTTCAAATATATGTCAATAAATACAAATTTAAATACATATTTGAATTCATTGAGCAATCAATAAATATGAATATCCTAGATGGACTTTTAAAAATTTAAAGTAGTAACACTTGTAACCACTAAGACTTGCTGCTGCAGAGGGAGAGAACACACATAAGATGAGGTTTCGCTGGTCTGAGACCTGTTGGTTCCTCTTTGCATCATTGCATCAGTTTTTTTAAGAAAGGAGAAGTGATTTGGTGAGAATGTGGGTAGCGGTTGTGGCTCAGTTGGTAGAGCGGTCACTGACTCGATCCCTGACCGTGGGAGTCTACATGTCGTAGTCTCCTCGGGCAAGATACTGAACCCTAAATAGCTCCTGATGCTCATCGGTGTATGAATGAATTCTCAATGGTGGCAGGTGCATAGACTGTATACAAATAAAGGACGTAGTCACCGTGACGTCACCAGTTGGTTTGTGGCCCGTTGGAAGCATCGATTCAGCGTTACACTCGTCGCCATCTTGTTTCCGATACAGGAAGCAGACCATATCTGGACTGTGGAGGAGGAGAGGGATCTGATCACTGACTACAGCCTCTCTACACCTCAACCTGACTGAGAGAAGCTGCTGCTAATTCATGTTAGCATTAACTGGGATGTTAGTTTTGGCTAGCAAAAAAACAAAGACAAAAACGCACGTTACTTACCTCAGAAAACTGAGCAGCGACTCCTTGGAGTGTCTGTTAGTCCAACCAAACACTGAACAAGACATTTAATGAACAAAACGTTCAAATAAACTGTCATTAAGTGAAAATACAGTGAAAGGGTCAAAGTTATGAGACCAAACCGCTAAACGTCCTTTTGTTATAGTTTGGACCGTCCCTCTCACCTCTTCTTCACCTGTCTCCTTCGGCCCAACACGTTCCGCACGTACACCATGTCTCGGCTCGATCCTTCCTCTTTTGAGTTCCCCTTTGTCTACTGGCTTCGCCCTGTCTCAATCACCTTATTACAAAATGTCCAACGATCAATCCGGTTACCACACATACTGATACAAACTGACCTATACTGACCCTATTGCATTCATTACACAGTTTTTCCATCAAATCACATCAACATTGTAAGTCATCATTTTACTTACAATCATCATCAACTTTTCATTAGCATCTTTTTCACAATAATCATACTAAATCATACTAGATCAACATCAATCATTACAGTGCCATTCGTGCCTCACATTATTTATCAGGAAAGCGCCCTACTGTCGCCAACTGTTGTTACTCTGCTGTCCCTGATTTCCAGTTTCATACCACTTAGCTGTGTGTGTGGCCAGTAGAGATCTCAACTCACTTGACACTATATAACGTAAAATATAACTTTATTGAGGCGTTGCCGTGGATACGCATTATTCTGCTTCTCTCCTGATGACAGCTCGTCTTGTTAGTGACCTGTCAATCAAAGGTAGCCCCGCCCCAAATCATACGATTCTTTATCTACTATTGACATCAAATTATCTTGAAGAAGATTTTTTAGTGGTGATTGAGACCATAGTGTTGTCCTGAAAAAACATTTCTGAGTTAATAAATCAAGTGGAGGAGTTTTCGAATTTTGCATTGAAATGAATGGACAGAAATGTTTTTGCAGCCAAACTTAGCGCCCCCTGCTGGAATTTTCAGTAGAATGCAATTTTAGGCACTTCCTGGTTGGCCTCCTTGTTCAGACCAGGAGGTTGCCGCCTGGGCAGGTGGCACCAGTGTGCCCTGGTAGCCTCGGCCACCAGTATGAATGTGAGTGTGAACGGGTGAATGAGCGCAGCCTATACCGCCCTACAAAGACTAACTGCAGTAACTACATTTTGGTCGAAAATGAGTTATAACTAAAAATGAACTCCTTGATGTCTGTTTTATCTTGTGACAAAGTTTTAGATTTTTTTTCAGAGAAATATTTATATAAAAACCACAAAATCCAACTCAGTGTCTGCTTTGAATATATATATATATATATATATATATATATATATATATATATATATATATATATATATATATATATATATATATATATATATATATATATATATACTCATATAAACAAAAAATAATAGAAATTAGGTTTATTTGAAAGGGAAATTATTATCTACATAGTGATGAAATAAAAAAGTGAGATAAAAGTATATTAAGACTAAAATATAACATTTCTTTATAATATTAAGTCTGAAATTCGCACATAATAGAATAAAGTTGTTAAACACTTTTAAACACACTGATAACAAAATCAATTTGGAAAAAAAAACAAAATATAAAAGCTGAAAGAAGACAACAACATTGTAGTAACTGAACTCTGTTTGCGCTCTACTATTAGAACCTTTTGCAGCAATGCAGTAACTACGTTTTGGGGGTCAAAATTCAAATAAATCATGATTTTTTAGCATAAAAATGACATCATCAATACATGTAGAAATAAGTGTCATATCACTTATCTACCTATAACCCATTTGGCTGGCCAGTTAAAACACTTTAACAAACTTTAAAGCAGTTTTTCTCAGTTTTACCTTTTGCGTAGTTACTGCAGTTAGGTTTTATAGAGCAGTGTAGTGTAAAGCAGCTATTCTCAACCTTGGGGTCGGGACCCCAGTTGGGGTCGCGAGATGATTTCTGGGGGTCGCCAAATCATTTTGGAAGTCAGCTCTGTCTCCACTGTGTTAAAGTGTTCATGTGTTTTAGTCTTTTTGGTAATTTTGTGTCTTTTTTGGTAATTTTGTGTATTTTTTTTGGTCATTTTGTTTCCTTTTTTTGGTCAATTTGTGTCTTTTTTTGTCATTTTGTGTCTTTTTTTGTCATTTTGTCTTTTTTTAGTAATTTTGTGTCTTTTTTTATCATTTTGTGTCTTTTTATAGTCAATTTGTGTCTTTTTTTATCATTTTGTGTCTTTTTTTTATCATTTTGTGCACAATTTGTGTCTTTTTTAATCATTTTGTGTCTTTTTTTAGTCATTTTGTTTCCTTTTTTTGGTCAATTTGTGTCTTTTTTTGTCATTTTGTCTTTTTTTTAGTCATTTTGTGTCTTTTTTATCATTTTGTGTCTTTTTATAGTCATTTTGTGTCTTTTTTTTATCATTTTGTGGTCAATTTGTGTCTTTTTATAGTCATTTTGTGTCTTTTTTTTTTATCATTTTGTGGTCAATTTGTGTCTTTTTTAGTCATTTTGTGTCTTTTTTTAGTCATTTTGTTTCCTTTTTTTGGTCAATTTGTGTCTTTTTTTGTCATTTTGTCATTTTGTCTTTTTTTTTGTCATTTTGTGTCTTTTTTATCATTTTGTGTCTTTTTATAGTCATTTTGTGTATTTTTTTTTTATCATTTTGTGGTCAATTTGTGTCTTATTATAGTCATTTTGTGTCTTTTTTTTTATCATTTTGTGGTCAATTTGTGTCTTTTTTAGTCATTTTGTGTCTTTTTTTAGTCATTTTGTGTCTTCTTATAGTCATTTTGTGTCTTTTTTTGATCACTTTGTGTCTTTTTTTAGTCATTTGATGATGGTGATCTGAACTGTGCGTGTGAGATTGTGTTCAGTGAGCGGGGGTCGCGGACAACATGCATGTTAAATTGGGGGTCGCGACTCAAAAAGGTTGAGAACTACTGGTGTAAAGGGCTTTGAGTGGTCTGGAGGTTTTACTCTATAATAAAAAGCAGATAAACATCAGAAACCCACAAGGCTCACAGGAACAGACAGTCCACATTATTAGGACAAAGAGACGCTAATGAACTCTGGAAGGTTTGGAGCCACTGAGACTAGTTTAAAAAAAACAGTTAAAACAGTTAAAACTTATTTTAAATTATTACACTGTGAGCACATGAAGGAATCACAAAACACAATGTAGAATTAGTGGTGAACATTCATTTATTTACAGATTATATTGTTATCAGACAGAATAAGGAGAAGACTCTTACTGACTTTAAACACAAACATATCCCCAAATAGTAGATTTAAATAATTCTTCTGCACACAGAGACGTTACACTGAGCTCAAGCTGCTGCAGCAGTAAATAAAAAGTCAGATCTGAAATCTGCAGCTGGAAGTCAAGTCAAAGTTTATTTATAGAGCACATTTAAAAACAACCTCAGTTGACCAAAGTGCTGTACAGTTATTAAAATAGAATAAATCATACACAAATAGGTATAAATAAAAACAATAAAAACAATGAAAACAATAAAATACTAAAAACAGTAAAAACAGTAAAATAAAATAGAAGAAAATAGTAATAAAAACTCAATCCAAAACAGTGTTAGAGATAAAGAAGACAAATAAAAGGGTAAAAAAGTAAAAAAGAAAGCCGAGGATTCTTGCCTAGCTGGGACTGAACGCCAAGGAGAATAAATAGGTTTTTAATAATGTTTTAAAGTGCTCAACAGACTGGAAGACGATTTAATGGTGCTAACGAAAGTTTAATTCTCTTTTCTTGATAATTGAAATTAAAATCCAGCTGCTGAGATCTGAACTGACTGCAGGTGAGAAAAGTTTTAAGTTGTAATGTAACAGGAACAAACTGTAAGTTATTTTACAGATCTTTTTTTTTTTAAATGGATAATTTCTGCATTTAAAAATATATAACTGTAAAATAACTAAGGTTTTTATTGTATTTTAATATGATGGTAAGTGTTTTTGTTTCATTTTGCTGACATGTTTTACAGGTTTAATTTAATTTAATTTAATATTTCTTTTCACTTTTTTACATTAAATTAAACAGAAAAAATCCAGTCATATCCCGTGGCTATTCCATGGATATTTGTTCCTATTGCTTTGTTCCAAGTCACGTGACTTTCAAGGTCCCGGCGGTCAGAACAAAAAACATGGCGGACAGTTATCTCATTTTTAGTGAAAAAAATCAATATTTTGACTTAATTTCTGCATAAAAATGGATTTTGATCACATTTCTAGGGAGAAATATATGTTTTATTTTCTAAATCTTCACTCAGTGAATGTACATAATCACTTTGTATGTTGGAATAGCCACGGGATATGACTGTCATTAACTTGCATTGTAGCGAAATCCTTGTCAGTTTCACGGAAATTTGAGTGATTCCGTGGCTATTCCACGGATTTTGAGTTAAGCGAATCCGTGGCTATTTCACGGATTCCTGTGAGACCAGGTTGGTTATTGGAGGCTTTTGAAGACTCGTTCTTACTTTACTTAACGAGCCGCGGGGGCTGCCGGCACTCACGAGCGGAACAGTCCTCCTGCAGCAGTCTCTCCCAGCTGCAGTCACAGAGCCGGAGGGGACGTTAACCCCTCAGCGTCCAGTCTGCAAATTGCACATGTGCGAAGATGCCGCTGGCTGGTTTACTGTCTCTTTTGGGTCCTTGTAGAACTTGATAATGTAATAAATTCCCGATAATGTAATAACCTCGATAATGTAACAAAAATCTGCACTTGAGTCCATTGAAAATGTAATAAAACCTGATAATGCAATAACTTCCCGATAATGTAATACACTTTTTTTTTTTACCAATAATGTAATAAAGAATTACATTAATGGGAGGTTATTACTTTATCAGGTTAGCCTTCATTTCGCAAGTACTGATAATGTAATAATTCCCCAATATTGTAATAATTGAACAGCAGACCACCCATTACTTGGGTTCAAGTGGTGATACTGTGTAGGAACTCTAGCTCAAGAACTCTAGCGCCACCAACAGGTCAAAGTTGAATGTTTATTAACTTTTGACCCGTTTTTCATCTGTTTTTCACAAACGAGGTATCCATGACAACACACAAATGCATTCAACAGCTTCTTGAAATCTAAAGGTGCTTGGTGTTACACTTTATTACATTATTGGTAAAAAGTCTATTACATTATTGGGAAATGCACTTTATTACATTATTGGGAAGTTATTACATTATCAGGTTTTATTACATTTTCAATGGACTCAAGTGTAGATTTTTATTACATTAACGGGGAGTTATTACATTATCAGGTTTTATTACATTTTCAATGGACTCAAGTGTAGATTTTTTATTACATTATCGGGGAGTTATTACATTATCAGGTTTTATTACATTTTCAATGGACTCAAGTGTAGATTTTTATTACATTATCGGGAAGTTATTACATTATCAGTTTTTATTACATTTTCAATGGACTCAATTGTAGATTTTTTATTACATTATCGGGGTTATTACATTATCAGGTTTTATTACATTTTCAATGGACTCAAGTGTAGATTTTTATTACATTATCGGGGTTATTACATTATCAGGTTTTATTACATTTTATTACATCATCGGGGTTATTACATTATCAGGTTTTATTAAATTTTCAATGGACTCAAGTGTAGATTTTTTATTACATCATCGGGGTTATTACATCATGAGGTTTTATTACATTTTCAATGGACTCAAGTGTAGATTTTTTTATTACATTATCGGGGAGTTATTACATTATCAGGTTTTATTACATTTTCAATGGACTCAAGTGCAGATTTTTATTACATTATCGGGTTTTATTACATTTTATTACATCATCGGGGTTATTACATTATCAGGTTTTATTACATTTTCAATGGACTCAAGTGTAGATTTTTTATTACATCATCGGGATTATTACATCATCAGGTTTTATTACATTTTCAATGGACTCAAGTGTAGATTTTTTTATTACATTATCGGGGAGTTATTACATTATCAGGTTTTATTACATTTTCAATGGACTCAAGTGCAGATTTTTATTACATTATCGGGGTTTTTACATTATCAGGTTCTACAAGGAGGGTTGGAATTATAACAGAAGACAGTGCACTTGTAGTTCTAAACATATTTAGGGTGTTTTTACTCACTTTTTGTCTTTCCCACAACGTTTTTGATACATGTGTTTCTCTGTACACCTGATTATACAGGTCGGTGCGTCAGTGCAACTTAAGTTGCATGTACTCAAGTTCATTGTAATCTATGTTTTCTTTAATAAAAACGTGAGTTTGAGCTTTGTGTATGCATGGACAGAGATTATACCCCCCTCTCACCCAAAATAAGTAACTAAGTAACTTTTATAAAGTAACAGTACTTTTACTTGAGTAGATTTTTTGGTACTCTTTCCAGCCCCTGCACACAATACAACAAACACCTATAAAATACTATATTGTTCAAAGTACTATATAGTATTGACTATAAACCACCTTTTTACATTAATGGAATAAGAAGGAAAATCAGGGGATGTTTGGAAATATGAAGTTCCATATTTTGGGGCTTTGGAAAAAGCAGACACACATGCAAAAAAAGTGACAAAAAAGCCCCCAAAAACAATTTTAAAATCAAATGTTATAATTTAGAAATGCAAATAAATAAATACATTCCATCAAACTGTCTTTTTATTTAGTTTATTGAGGTTATTAAAATGCAAGATTACAACTAATATTGTGATTTCTGTCAGTGATGATTAGTTATTTTCTACCTTTGCTGAAGTTTTCTGTGTTTCTCATAATAAATAGTTGAATTATTTGACACAAAGGGTGAAACGAGGACACAGATTGTGATCGGTCATGAAGAACAAAGTGTTATTATTATATATTATTATGTGGGAACAGCATGAAAGTAATCTCTGAACATTAAACGTCGTTTTAATTTGTCAGACGTGACTCATCGTATGAACCTGGCTGCTCTCCTCAGAATGAATCAAACGTTACGGTGAATTATCGCTGCAGCTTAATCAACTCAGACTTTCTTTCTGCTGGAGGGAATTCACACACACACACACACACACACACATTCGACTGTTAAAGAGAGATTTAATGATTCACACGTGTTTGCAGTTTGCAAATTTACAATTTTACAGTCCAGTGCAAGAGAAAAACAGTTAAGCTTTAACCCCAGACTGTACCTGAGGCTGCAGGCACAAAACTCTTTGACTTTTAAAGGACAGAAACTGATTCAGGCAGAAACTTTTATTATCTGCCGTGTCGTTGTTACCGGAAGTAGTGGAAATGTTATGTCATGTCATTGTCTATATATATATATAGTCTATAGTCTTTTTGGGGTAATTATGTGTCTTTTTAAAAAATATATATATAGTGTGTGGGTTTTTTTTTTGTAATTTTGTGTCTTTTCTTTTAGTAATTGTGTGTCCTTGTTTTGGTAATTTTGTAGTAATACCTTTCTCGTGTTTTTTCAGTCATTTTGTGTCTTTTTTTTTGTCATTTTGTGTCATTTTTCTTTTTAAAGTAATTTTGTGTCTTTTTTTGTTGTCATTTTGTGTCTTTTTAAAGTAATCTAGTGTTTTTTCAATAATTTGTGTCTTTTTTGGTCATTTTGTGTCTTTTTAAAGTAATTTTGTGTCTTTTTTTTTGGTCATTTTGTGTCTTAAGTAATTTAGTTTTTTTGGTCATTTTGTGTCTTTTTTTGGTCATTTTGTGTCTTTTTAAAGTAATCTAGTGTTTTTTCAATAATTTGTCTTTTTTGGTCATTTTGTGTCTTTTTAAAGTAATTTTGTGTCTTTTTTTTGGTCATTCTGTGTCTTAAGTAATTTAGTTTTTTTTTGTCATTTTGTGTCTTTTTTTGGGTAATTTTGTGTCTTTTTTAAGTAATTCTGTGTATTTTTTGGTCATTTCGTCTCTTTTTGGTCATTTTGTGTCTTTTTAAAGTAATTTAGTGTTTTTTCAGTCATTTTGTGTCTTTTTTAGTAATTTTGTGTCTTTTTTTGGTCATTTTGATACTGCCTCCAGCGGCCCCCAGGTAATTAGAGTTTGAGACCCCTGCTTTACGGTATCTTAACTGTGTTTTATTCATGCTGTTGGTGCACTGAACAGGTTTCTTGGCCTGTTTTATGCTGTTTGTAGAGAGTTCCAGGACCCATCCTGAGGTTTGGTATCAGGGCTTGTTTTAATGGATCAGTATCGGCTAAAACACCGGATCAAATGCCAAATGTCTTTCCTTAACTGAACTCTACTATTCTTGTTTGGTTTTTAAAGTGTTGCAGATGTGAATCAAGACTAATGAGTCTTAATAGCAAAGAGCCACCTGATACAGACGTAATCAGAAGATTAAATGACCGTTTATCTGCAGTTATCAGGCCAAAATAAGGTGAATTGGGGTCTGGTCCGCCTGCTGGTAGGCCAGTAGGTTGTTACCATCCCATTGAATGAGATGCTATAAACGTGTGTCGTTTAATGGCGCTCTCTAAACTAGGCCAAGGCAAAAGTGATGTTAAACAGCATGGGTCTCAAACTGGAGGCCCGCGGGCCAATTGTGGCCCTCGTGATGATATTTTGTGGCCCCCACCTTGATATGAAAGTTTAATGTGAGTTTTATATGAATGGCACTTTACCGTGTTGTGTGAGGAAGGTCCCTTTAATTACTTTTTTTGTTAATTCTGTGTCTTTTTAAAATAATTTTGTGTCTTCTTTTGGTCATTTTGTGTCTTTTTAAAATTATTTTGTGTCTTTTTCAATAATTTTGTGTTGTTTTTTTAAAATAACTGTGTCTTTTTTTGGTCATTTTGTGTCTTTGTAATAATTATGTGTATTTTTTTGGTCATTTTGTGTCTTTGTAATAATTATGTGTATTTTTTTGGTCATTTTGTGTCCTTTTTTGGGGTCATTTTGTGTCTTTTTAAATAATTTTGTGTCTTTTTTTTAATTATTTTGTGTCTTTTTAAATAATTTTGTGTCCTTTTTTAAATAATTTTGTGTCTTTTGTAAATAATTTTGTGTCTTTTTTAAAATAATTTTGTGTCTTTTTTAAATAATTTTGTGTCTTTTTAAATAATTTTGTGTCCTTTTTTAAATAATTTTGTGTCCTTTTTTAAATAATTTTGTGTCCTTTTTTAAATAATTTTGTGTCTTTTGTAAATAATTTTGTGTCTTTTTTAAAATAATTTTGTGTCTTTTTTAAATAATTTTGTGTCTTTTTAAATAATTTTGTGTCTTTTTTTTTATAATTTTGTGTCTTTTTTTTAAAGTAATTTTGTGTCTTTTTTTGGTCATTTTTTTACTGCCCCCAGAGGCCCCCAGGTAATTTGAGTTTGAGACCCCTGTTATAGTGTGTGAAAACAAAGAGGGAATCAAAGAAACTGGGTATAAAGAAGGAAAAAAACACTCTTCCGTGTGTTTTTATTTGACCTACGTAATTGTCACTTCTGAAACTCACACCATTGTATCACATGCATTTATTTTACTTTTTAAACTCTCTTTTATAACAACAAGTTTTTGCCCTAACCTTGGAGGCAGTTTTGTGGCATAATCATGCAGCTTTTTAACAAATTGAACTGCTTTGTTTGAGTGTTTGATTAAACCACTGATTAAGCCCAATCAATCGTAATAGTACTTAATGAAAATGCACTTAAGGGACATTCAAATTTGTTTATTTATAATTTACTGAAGTCCACTTTGCAGACTGGATGTGCTGTATACACATTAGAAACCATTACTTTTTTTTCTCTCTATTAATCATTTTACTTATTTATTATTGACTTTGGCATTGTTTTGGTGAGGAATGTTTTTAGGGGAAACATTATTTTATCATGCATGGAAGTACATAATAAATTACAAAGGAAATCTGAATCGGATTTAATGTAATAAAACAGTTAAAATAAAACTGTTAATGTAAGTAAACTTCCTGAAGAATTCCTGCAGAAATTAAGATGAAATCTGACACTGCGGACTGAACAGTAAAACAACTTCCAAACTTCCCTTCAGCCTTTTTTAAACAAGACAAAAGTTAAAAAAGTTGCATCAGATCCTCTTTTTTTGTGGTAATTTTGTGTCTTTTTTAGTCATTTTGTGTATTTTTTTGGTAATTTTGTCTTTTTAAAAATAATAATTTTGTGTCTTTTTTGATCATTTTGTGTCTTTTTTAAGTATTTTTTAAATTTTTAATGTTGTGTCTTTTTAAATATGTTTGAGTCTTTTTTTGGTAATTGTGTCTTTTTTTTAGTAATTTAGTGGGGGTTTTTGGTCATTTTGAGTCTTTTTTTTGTGTGTCTTTTTTGGTAATTGTGTCATAATAAATTACAAAGGAATTCTGTATCGGATTTAATGTAATAAAACAGTTTTTATGTTGCATTAAATTAAAAATGTTTTAATGTAAGTGAACTTCCTGAAGAATTCCTGCAGAAATTAAGAAGAAATGGGAACAAGATAAGATTTTATCTACAAAAAGTCTGGACGTTCCTCCTGATGATTGTTTAATCTAAATGCAACTTTTACCTGCTTAATATAGAAAATAAAAGACTAAATGTTGTGATATTATAACCTTGGTTCTTTTCCTGTCTGAGCTTTTTGTTGAGCATGTGGAAAAGCTCAGCTCACACTGTGGACTGAACAGTAAAAACAACTTCCAAATTTCCCTTCAGCCTTTTTTTAAACAAGACAAACGTTAAAAAGTTGCATCAGATCCTGTGCATCAGTAAAAAAAAAAGCACCAGTTGTGTTTATGACTTCACTTCAGGACAGAATATTTTCTTCTATTCTTCAAAATCTCGCTCGCTGCCAGACAACGGAAACGTGCCGGAGAGTCCAGTTAGAGCCAGGTTCCTATTAGCGGAAGAGCTGGAGTTTATATCCCGTTCGAGCCCAGCGTGTTTTTATATGTAGGCAGCTTAAATCACCAATTAGAGTAATGAGAAGCAGGCAGCCGCATTTATTTTTCTGTCACGTGTCACCAGCCGACATGTGAGTGGATTAAACTCATCATAGTGAAAGTAACAGATCTCCAAATTAAAGCTGTTGTTGTTGTTGTCTGGGGATTCAGACCAGAATCTGGACACTTAAATTACCAGAACATATAAATATGCAGGATTCTGCCAAGGTGACACAATATTAGCTACTGGTTTCCCAGAATCAGTACTAAAAGATAAATGCTTCCATGTAACTAAAGAACGGCCTGTTTGCTCAGAAAGACGTTTAAAAGTGAGGCTTGTTTTTGGTTCTCCAGGTAGTGATAACAACATAAAGCAGACATGCACCCAAAGGAATCATTTATTTCATTGGGGAAAAAAAAAATATGAGAAAAGAGTTCAGATCTGCAGCAGACGTTCAGAATGTCACGTACAGCTCTGACGGATCAGAACTCCACTCAGAAAATGAGCATTTTAAGAGTTGTTTGCGTGCCATCTTGCAGACAGACCGGACACAGCATGAAGTCAGACTTTTTACACCTCAGCATCATGTTGGAGGTAATTCTGCATTTTTTTTTGATCCATTTATTGCAAAATAATCACAGAAATCAGATTATTTTGGGTTAAAATTTAAGGCTAAAGGCCTAGATTTAGCATTTAGATTAAACAATCATCAGGAGGAACGTCCTGACTACTAGCTAGCTACTACTCCGCAAGAACAGAGAAATTCTTGAAAGAGAGGACGCACGAAATATCGCGAATTCACGCGTAATCAAGTGATATAACCGGAAGAGAATCAACGTCTCTCCATTAATGACTGGAGACAAATACAGCAACTCCGTCTTAACGAGCGCTAACAAGGTCGGCCGGCTTGACCTCGTTAGCGGCAGTTAGCTACAGTTAGCTCTGTAGCAGTACAGTGTGTATGTGCTAACAGGCTAACAGTTAGCTCTGTAGCAGTACAGTGTGTATGTGCTAACAGGCTAACAGTTAGCTCTGTAGCAGTACAGTGTGTATGTGCTAATAGGCTAACAGTTAGCTCTGTAGCAGTACAGTGTGTATGTGCTAACAGGCTAACAGTTAGCTCTGTAGCAGTACAGTGTGTATGTGCTAACAGGCTAACAGTTAGCTCTGTAGCAGTACAGTGTGTATGTGCTAACAGGCTAACAGTTAGCTCTGTAGCAGTACAGTGTGTATGGGCTAACAGGCTAACAGTTAGCTCTGTAGCAGTACAGTGTGTATGTGCTAACTGGCTAACAGTTAGCTCTGTAGCAGTACAGTGTGTATGTGCTAACAGGCTAACAGTTAGCTCTGTAGCAGTACAGTGTGTATATGCTAACAGGCTAACAGTTAGCTCTGTAGCAGTACAGTGTGTACGTGCCAACAGGCTAACAGTTAGCTCTGTAGCAGTACAGTGTATGTGCTAACAGGCTAACAGTTAGCTCTGTAGCAGTACAGTGTGTATGTGCTAACAGGCTAACAGTTAGCTCTGTAGCAGTACAGTGTGTATGTGCTAACAGGCTAACAGTTAGCTCTGTAGCAGTACAGTGTGTATGTGCTGCTGCTGCAGGAGGTGTACACTTAGCTGTTGACTTCAGGTCTGTTCCCGCCCATCATGACGTCTTCAAGTTAACCCGCCGTGAACCTGAGGTATTATATTTTAAGTCAAAATATTGATTTTTTTCACTAAAAATGAGAGAACTGTCCGCCATGTTTCCAATAGGAAAAAATATTAACTTGCATTGTAGTGAAATCCGTGTCAGTTTCACGGAAATTTGAGTGATTCCGTGGCTATTCCACAGCTTTTGAGTTAAGCAAATCCCTGGCTATTTCACGGATTCCTGTGAGACCAGATTCCGTACTAAATATATCACATCATTCGATGCCAATTCACGCTAGGAGTAGAGCCACTCTCCTTGAGTTGTGCTCTGGATTTCATTGTTGCTTTGCACATATTTTTATCTGTATTATTTCAATAGAAAGAGCAGGAAGAACAGCACAGGAGGTGATGGAGAGGCTCCACAGGTGAGGAGCGAATTTGAGATTATTGATTTGTTTTGCAGATTTCCCAGAATACGCTGGATATGTTTTCGACAAAAATCATCCTGGCTGAGGGTCCAGATACATGACGCCCCTCACGGCAGAGAAGAAGAATAAAGATGCAGGTTGAAGGTTGAAGAGAAGCCGAGTGAAGACCAAGATAAACAGACTGAAGACGAAAAGTTGAGCAGTGACAAAGAAAAAGAGAAGAGTGATGCCTAGAAGGCCAACACTGCAGAGAAAGACAAAAGGCAGCCTCTTTTCCCAACACAAAATCCTCTTCAGGCACCCAAAAGTTAATGATAAACAAACTAAAAGTGCGGAAAGACAGCTGAGGAGTGTGTAGAGGCTTTCTTCTGGTGCGTTAAAGCGCCGTAGGATTTGACTCAGATGGAGAACCCAGTCCTAGGAAACGCTCTGGAAGGAGAACCAGAAGAGAACCATGGAGAAAAACCCCCAAGGACTCCAACTCTGATGAGAAGACCAGAGACGAGCTGAGGGTCCAGGTGGATGACACCACGGCAGAGAAGAAGAATGAAGACGCAGGGAAAGTTGAAGAGAAGCCGAGTGAAGACAAAAAGCAAAGCAGTGACAAAAAGAAGAGTGATGCCAAGAAGGTGAACACTACAGAGAACGACAAAAAACACCACGAGGCAGCCTCTTTTCCCATCACAAAATCCTCCTCAGGTACCCAAAAGTTAACAATAAACAAACTGTTTATAAATTCTGAAACAGACGGCCAATAAAAGTGCGGAAAGACAGCTGAGGAGTGTGTAGAGGCTTTCTTCTGGAGCGTTAAAGCTCCACAGGATTTTGCTCAGATGGAGAACTCAGGCCTTGGTAACGCTCTGGAAGGAGCACGATGAAGAAAAGACCAGAGACGAGCTGACGGTCCAGGTGTATGATGCCAAAGTAGAGAAGAAGAAGGAAGATGAAGAGAAGAGAAGAGAAGAGAAGCCATGTGAAGACGAAAAGCAGAGCAGTGACAAAGAAAAAGAGAAGAGTGATGCCAAGAAGGCCAACACAACAGAGAAAGATGTTTTCCCAACACAAAATCCTCAACAGGTACCTAAAAGTTAACAATAGACACACTGTTTATAAATTCCCAAACAGTCGGCCAATAAAAGAATGGAGACATGGCTGACGAGTGTGGAGAGGCTTTCTTTAGTCTGGCTCGGATGGAGAACCCAGTCCTTGGTAACGCTCTGGAAGGAGAACCAGAAGAGGACCATGGAGAAAAACCCCCAAGGACTCCAACTCTGATGAGAAGACCAGAGACGAGCTGAGGGTCCAGGTGGATGACGCCATGGCAGAGAATAAAGACTGAAGACGCAGAGAAAGCTGAAGAGAAGTCGAGTGAAGACAAAGAAATAGAGACCAAAGACAAAGAGAAGAGTGACAAAGAAAAAGAGTGATGCCAATAAGGCTGAAGCTGGTGATGAGCAACCAAATTCTGCAGAGAAAGACAAAAAAACACCATGAGGCAGCCTCTTTTCCCAGCACAAAATCCTCCCCAGGTACCCAAAAGTTAACGATAAATTTCCAAAAAGTTGGCAGATAAAGGATGAAGACACGGCTGAGGAGTGTGTAGAAGCTTTCTTCTGGTGCAGATAAAGCTCCGCTGGTTTTGGCTCGGATGGAGAACCCTGTCCTTGGTAACGCTCTGGAAGGAGAACCAGAAGAAGACGATGGAGAAAAAAACCCCAAGGACTCCAACTCTGATGAGAAGACCAGAGACGAGCTGAGGGTCCAGGTGGATGATGCCACGGCAGAGTAGAAGACAGAAGACGCAGAGAAAGTTAAAGAGAAGCCGAGTTAAGACAAAAAGCAAAGCAGTGACAAAAAGAAGAGTGATGCCAAGAAGGTGAACACTACAGAGAACGACAAAAAACACCACGAGGCAGCCTCTTTTCCCATCACAAAATCCTCCTCAGGTACCCAAAAGTTAACAATAAACAAACTGTTTATCAGTTCCCAAATACTCGGCCAATTAAAGTACAGAGACACAGCTGAGGAGTGTGTAGAGGCTTTCTTCTGGAGCGTTAAAGCTCTGCAGGATTTTACACAGATGGAGAACCCAGTCCTTGGTGACGCTCTGGAAGGAGCATGATGAAGAACAGACCAGAGACGAGCTGACGGTCCAGGTGTAGGACGCCAAAGTACAGAAGAAGAAGAAAGATGCAGAGGAGAGAAGCCATGTGAAGACGAAAAGCAAAGCAGTGACAAAGAAAAAGAGAAGAGTGATGCCAAGAAGGCCAACACAACAGAGAAAGATTTTTTCCCAACACAAAATCCTCAACAGGTACCTAAAAGTTATCAATAGACACACTGTTTATAAATTCCCAAACAGTCGGCCAATAAAAGAATGGAGACATGGCTGACGAGTGTGGAGAGGCTTTCTTTAGTCTGGCTCGGATGGAGAACCCAGTCCTTGGTAACGCTCTGGAGGGAAGGACCAGAAGAGGACGATGGAGAAAAACCCCCAAGGACTCCAACTCTGATGAGAAGACCAGAGACGAGCTGAGGGTCCAGGTGGATGACGCCACGGCAGAGAAGAAGAATGAAGACGTAGAGAAGGTTGAAGAGAAGTCAAGTGAAGACAAAGAAATAGAGACCAAAGACAAAGAGAAGAGTGACAGAAAAAGAGTGATGCCAATAAGCCTGAAGCTGGTGATGAGCAACCAAATTCTGCAGAGAAAGACAAAAAAACACCATGAGGCAGCCTCTTTTCCCAGCACAAAATCCTCCCCAGGTACCCAAAAGTTAACGAAAAATTCCCAAACAGTTGGCGGATAAAGAATGAAGACACGACTGAGGAGTGTGTAGAAGCTTTCTTCTGGTGCAGATAAAGCTCCGCTGGTTTTGGCTCGGATGGAGAACCCTGTCCTTGGTAACGCTCTGGAAGGAGAACCAGAAGAAGACGATGGAGAAAAAAACCCCAAGGACTCCAACTCTGATGAGAAGACCAGAGACGAGCTGAGGGTCCAGGTGGATGACGCCACGGCAGAGAAGAAGAATAAAGACGCAGAGAAGGTTGAAGAGAAGTCGAGTTAAGACAAAAAGCAGAGCAGTGACAAAGAAAAAAGAGTGATGCCAAGAAGGCCAACACAACAGATTTTTTTCCCAACACAAAATCCTCACCAGGTACCTAAAAGTTAACAATAGACACACTGTTTATAAATTCCCAAACAGTCGGCCAATAAAAGAATGGAGACATGGCTGACGAGTGTGGAGAGGCTTTCTTTAGTCTGGCTCGGATGGAGAACCCTGTCCTTGGTAACGCTCTGGAAGGAGAACCAGAAGAGGACGATGGAGAAAAAACCCCCAAGGACTCCAACTCTGATGAGAAGCCCAGAGACGAGCTGAGGGTCCAGGTGGATGACGCCATGGCAGAGAATAAAGACTGACGACGCAGAGAAAGCTGAAGAGAAGTCGAGTGAAGACAAAGAAATAGAGACCAAAGACAAAGAGAAGAGTGACAAAGAAAAAGAGTGATGCCAATAAGGCTGAAGCTGGTGATGAGCAACCAAATTCTGCAGAGAAAGACAAAAAAACACCATGAGGCAGCCTCTTTTCCCAGCACAAAATCCTCCCCAGGTACCCAAAAGTTAACGATAAATCCAAAAAGTTGGCAGATAAAGGATGAAGACACGGCTGAGGAGTGTGTAGAAGCTTTCTTCTGGTGCAGATAAAGCTCCACTGGTTTTGGCTCGGATGGAGAACCCTCTCCTTGGTAACGCTCTGGAGGGAAGGACCAGAAGAGGACCATGGAGAAATCCCGTAGGACTCCAACTCTGATGAGAAGACCAGAGACGAGCTGAGGGTCCAGGTGGATGACGCCACGGCAGAGAAGAAGAATAAAGATGCAGAGAAGGTTGAAGAGAAGTCGAGTTAAGACAAAAAGCAGAGCAGTGACAAAGAAAAAACAGTGATGCCAAGAAGGCCAACACAACAGATTTTTTTCCCAACACAAAATCCTCACCAGGTACCTAAAAGTTAACAATAGACACACTGTTTATAAATTCCCAAACAGTCGGCCAATAAAAGAATGGAGACATGGCTGACGAGTGTGGAGAGGCTTTCTTTAGTCTGGCTCGGATGGAGAACCCAGTCCTTGGTAACGCTCTGGAAGGAGAACCAGAAGAGGACCATGGAGGAAAACCCCCAAGGACTCCAACTCTGATGAGAAGACCAGAGACGAGCTGAGGGTCCAGGTGGATGACGCCACGGCAGAGAAGAGTGATGCCAAGAAGGTTGAAGCTGGTGATGAGCATCCGAACACTACGGCGCTCTCTTTGGAGATCTGTCCAACGGTGATCGTGAAGCACGGAAACGTAGGGAATGAATCCTGGTTACTTGACTAAACCGAAGCGATAACTGGGATTCTCGTACCAGGGATTGTCCGGCTACGTCCGGCCGAACCTCTTCCTCCGGTGGTCGCCAGCCGCTACAGCGTCTCGCACAAGTAACTTCAATAAACGCGAGACATTGAAAGCGAGAAGTTCTGTGATGCATACGTGCTGCAAGGACCAAAATGTGTCCTGCAACAGAGCAAGTAAGGCTTTTTTCTTCTTCTTTTCCTTTTTAGATTAGCTATATTGCAGCCTTTGCTCTGTAGATGTTGATGGGTTGCGCCCCCTGCTGGCTGCAGCAGTGAGGAGTCGGTTCAGGCGAGTGAGGAGGGTCCCTTGATTGATTTACATATCAAAATACATTAAAAAACATTAAAATTGAAATACAAGGCGTTTTTCTTTATCAGGGTCAGGAAGGGGTGTAGAATATATTTTAAAAATGATTTGATTAGTTATAATAACAAAAATTTAAATGGTAATTTTGTCTTTTTTTAAGTAATTTTGTGTCTTTTTTTGGTAATTTTGTGTTTAATGATATAAAAAACAATCAATAAAACAAGTTTTCAGTCACAGTAACCATGAGAAATCTTTCAGCAGACTGTCATAAACGTGCAGAACAAATCTAAAGCTGATCGTCTGGTACAATGAGAGATTAGCTGCACACTAGAGTTGTCAAAAGTATCGATACTCAAAAAAGTATCGATACTAAAACGTTGTATCTGGATACGATACTCATTTTCAAAAGTATCGAGTATCTGAAGCTTGTTATCATGGTTGCAGTTTCTTAAAAACTTTTAACTGTTTTTATTATAAATATTTAAGTATGGAGTCTTATAGGGCTGTTTTGTCCATTTTTTTTTATCCTTTTCATGTCTTTGTAAGTCATTTTGTGTCTTTTTTGGTAATTCTGTGTCTGTTGTGTCTTTTTTAGTTATTTTGTGTGTTTTTTGGAAATTTTGTGTCTTTTTCGGTCATTTTGTGTCTTTTTTGGTCATTTTGTGTCTTTTTTGGTCATTTTGTGTCTGTTGTTGTGTCTTTTTTAATTGTTTGGTGTCTTTTTTTGGTCATTTTGTGTCTGTTGTTGTGTCTTTTTTAATTGTTTGGTGTCTTTTTTTGGTCATTTTGTGTCTCTTTTGGTCATTTTGTCTCTTTTTTTTTTTGTCATTTTGTGTCTTCTTGTGTATTTTTTTGGTCTGCTTTGTTTTCTAGTCTGGATGTGATGAAGAAGTCATGCTTTTTGCGCCTTTGGAGACTCCAGAGGGTTAACCTGTGGTTCTGTTAATGTTTACATGTTGCATTCTTCTTGTTGATAAAAATATTTCTGTTAAATTTTGGGGTCTTTGTTTTTATTCTTGTGGTATCGAAAATGGTATCGAGTATCAAATATTTTCCTCAGTATCGGTATCCAGTTGAACATTTTAGTATTGTGACAACCCTCCTGCAGACAGACAGACAGATACATGCAAATGCTGCCAAATGCAAGAGTTATTTTGCACATACATCAGATTATGAGATATCAGTTTTTATTTCATCCTTCAGGTAACTTTACCTCCCTGACCTCCTGACTGCTGCTGATTCTGCACGATGAACCTTCAGGCAGCGAATGTTTGTTTGTTTTACAGCTTTCTTTGAACAAACCAATTATTTTCTCTGGGTATGTGACCTTTTAAAAAGCGCCTTCTGCAGAGGGAATCAATAAGCACACATATGTTTTGTTGTTGTTGTTGTTTTCTTTTTTAAGAGGCCGAGCGCACGAGGAACTTAAATCTCTGGGTGTCTTGCAGCGCAGCAGTGCTTCATTATGTTATTTAAAGGTAAATAAGATGCACTGAGAGTTTAGAGCAGAGGTCTCAAACTCGCGGCCCGCGGGCCAATTGTGGCCCTCGTGACGATATTTTGTGGCCCCCACCTTGATATGAAAGTTTAATGTGAGTTTTATATGAATGGCACTTTACCGTGTTGTGTGTGGAAGGTCCCTTTAATTACTTTTTTTGGGTAATTTTGTGTCTTTTTTTAATAATTTTGTGTCCTTTTTAACAATTCTGTGTCCTTTTTTTGTAATTTTGTGTCTTTTTAAAGTAATTTTGTTTCTTTTTTGGTAATTGTCTTTTTTTGGTCATTGTCTTTTTTTGGTCATTTTGTTTCTTTTTAAAGTAACTTAGTTTTTTTTCTTCGTGAGGAGGGTCCCTTTAATTTCTTTTGTTGGGTAATTTTGTGTCTTTTTTTAATCATTTTGTGTCTTTTTTTAATAATTGTGTGTCTTTTTTGGTAATTCTGTCTCTTTTTTTGGTCATTTTGTGGGGTTTTTTGGTCATTTTATGTATTTTTTTTTTGTAATTTTGTGTCTTTTTTGGGCATTTTGTGTTTTTTTGTAATTTTGTGTCTTTTTTAAAGTAATTTAGTTATTTTTCTGTCATTTTGTGTATTTTTTTGGTCATTTTGATACTGCCTCCAGCGGCCTCCAGGTTAATTTGACTTTGAGACCCCTGGGTTAGAGTGTGATCTGTTTCATGTTCTGTGTGAATCCGTCCAGAAGTTGTTTTATTTCTGTCTGCACGGAGCATTTTCATCCCTGAACGGTGCGAAAAGGGGCCATTTTTCTCTCAGAAAGAGGAAAAACGGAGAAGAAGAACATGGAAAGAGTGAAAGTTAGAAGCTGTGAGGAGGAAATGTAGCGCAAAGACTCTGGCAGAGAGGAGAGAAAAGTCAAACCTGCATCCAGCTCTGTTCATTTTCATTTAACACAGAAAATACAGTTTTTCTTTACTTTTACTGAAAAATGATCATCATCCCGTCGATGTGCTGACTGAGCTTCACGACCGCACGGAGCCTCGAAACTCAACCAAAAACCCAAAAAGAGCCAGTTTTGAAAATGTAAAAAACACATGCATGCTGTGCAGAGGGATTATCTTTCAACTCTGTGAATAAACATGTTTTTTGTCCATCAGCAGCAGTGATCTCAGAAACTGAACCCACGCGGTCAAATAAACCTCCTGCAGACGATGAGTGGACGTTAGAGAGGGAAGCAGGAATCTGAAGGCTGCAGGTTTTAAATCTACAGATCTTCTTCTATCAGTTCAGCTGTTTGTCGCACAAGACATCAAAGAGATTTCATAATATCATTTGGGTTTTATTTTATATATGGTAGCAATAAAGGCGGCCGTATATTCTAACTTTGTCGCACAGTTCAAGCTGCAAACTGGGAGAAAAATATCCCAAAAACAACTCTCTTTTCTTTATCTTCAGCTTTAAAAGTTTAAAAGACAACTCTAAGTTAAAGCACATTTTTTAAAGCTTACATGAAAAAGCTTCTTCCCTGCTTTGTGATGTTTTTTTCACTGCAAAAAAAAGGTGTTTAGTCCAAAAAAACAAGATAAAAACAGTAAATCTGAGGGAAATGATCTTGCTGCATGGACAGATAATTTACCTTGACAAGATAATAAGCATGTTGAACACTTAAAATAAGAAAATAACTCTTAAAACATGGAGTTCAACATGCTTATTTCTAGATTTAATAATCTTAATTTAAGAAATCTTGTCAAGTGAAACTTGAAGAGTCCTGCCCACCCCGTCCGGTTCTCCTCTGGCATGAACGAGTTGAAGAGTCAGGAATGAGAGAGAACTAGGAAATTGCAGCCACAAGCATTGATCTCACACCTAATACATGCATCGACACTTTCTTTTTCTTTAAATTCTTTTGAAACAAAGCCTCCGGTGCACAGCTGTTGCTGCACAAACTGAACTCTGTGCATGAATGTATGTAACATGGTGACGTCCATATTAAATAAATAAATAAATGAAAACTTAAAGCCTGATTTCCACCGGGCGCGTTACTGCAGCGTAGGACTTCTATTTCTCCGCGAGCATTAGGTAGGACTTCTATTTCTCCGCGAGCATTAGGTAGGACTTCTATTTCTCTGCGAGACGCTGCCAAATCGCGTGAATCTCAACAGAGCAGATCACCAGACAGGAAGTCCGACTCAGAATCAGCGTAAAACACTTCCGCCCCTTTCAAAATAAAACACAATACGCAGTTCATGCAGCCTAAAACTACTTCACATCAACGTTATGTTATGACCGGGGCACCAGATCAGCAATCAATCAATCAATCAATCAATCAAAGGGTCTCAGAGGATCGGCTGATTGTTGAAGTGGAACATCATACAATCATTTATGACATAACATATTGTTTTTATAAGGATAGATGGTCAGATCAACATATTTTTCACCTCAGAGAAGCAAAGTAAGTTGTTTTTTGTTGTTGTTGTTTACTTTATACACACAGTTTAGCCATAGACTGTATAAATAGAGTTTAGAGTTTATCACGGGATCTTGCGGTCTCCCGTATGGTCAGGATTATCGCGTGATCTCGTTATCTCGCGTGTATACGGCCGGCTCGCTAAGCTGACGTGCTGCTGCTGTAACGCGCCCGGTGTGAATCCCCCGTTAGTGTTGCTGCTGCCTCTCTACAGCAGAAACACCCTCCATGTGTGCGGAGGTCTTGCTCAGCGTGTATTTACTGGAGTGTGGTGTAAATGTACAACCCTCTGAGTGAGAAGAGTGGATTAAAAACCAAGTCGAAGTTCCTTTTAGTTTTCTTTATTATCAATCAATCAATCAATCAGAACACTGCCTAGATACAGCGGAGACAGAACTTTGTCAGTTTGAGGCTGCTGATGAAAGGTGTCCCGAGTCCAATGAAGCCCTCAGTTCATCTCACTCTCTGTCTGTGTGTAAGATCATTTAACCCTCTATGGTACAATGCTGCCCTGAGGCAACATACTCATTTTTGTCCTGTCAAATTTCTACAATGCATGTTTTTGAGAGATGCGATACTTTAAAAATGAGGGAAAAGTATAGGGAACCAATAGCAATGCTTTAATTTGTCACGTGACCTCCAGGAGGCCATATTGAAACCATATCCAATCCAATCCATATTGAATTTTGGAGACTTTGTCATTTTGCGCCACAAAAAAATCACACAAAACATAATTTCCTTTTGCACTTTTTCATCTGGAAAAAAATATATTCCTACTGATAGGTGAGTAAACCTTCATGTTTGATAGTTTCGTACACTTAGACTGTTGAAGACATTCATTTCAATGGGTCGTTGGTTCAATGGTTCTATGTTTCCTACAGGCAACATTCAGACAAGAAACCGGTTAAAAAAGTTCCTTTTATAATGTTTTTAAATTTAAAATGTTATGTATTGTTCCCTGTTGAAGCTACTGAATCTTTGACACATGCTTATTATTAAATAAATTATGTTAAAATTAATTTTAAAAACTTTCTTTTTCACTTGTGCACTGTTATGGTACAATGTTGCCTACAGACAACAAACCACAAAAACTTCCATAAAAAAAAAAAAAATTGTAAAATTTCTTCAGATTATGTTTATTTAGTCTATTTTAAGACAAAAAAACACTCCAACTCCAACTGGCATCATAATGCGTACCATAGAGGGTTAATTCAAATGTTACAGCCCATGCATGTGTACGTTTTCCCGGGCACGAGCACGCTGCTAAGCCTTGAAAGGATACAACGTATACCTGTTTATATTCAAGTTCCAATGCCTTTACTGGCTGACAACTCCCAGATATTAATGGTCATTATACTGGTTGGAACCAGTTTCTACCTGAAGACTCTGGCTGTTGTGAACAAAGGTTCATACTGAGGCCTTTTAACAAAGCAGAACTTTTAGTATCAGAGTAATGTAAATCTGTAGCAGAAAATACACTACAGGAGCTTCTGGATGATTTGTGGCGTCTGCACGGCGCTCTGATCGTCCATCAGCTGTCCGCTCCGACTCCGACCGCGAGGTTATCGCAAATCCTCAGACAGAAAACTGGAGCCTCTTCTTCTTTCTCTCCTCTGACGTCACACCAGGACCCACATGGAGCCGGTCGGACAGAGTTTATGTTCTGGGAGGAATCAGAGTCTGACGGCTCACTTCAAACGCCTGAGCTCCACGTCAGATCACAGCGTCCTGCTTCTGAGAGCAGAAACAGCCAGAAAAGTGTCTCCTTCAGTGTCTCACCTGTCCTCCAGGTGACTGTTCAGACTCTTCTTCACCTGTTTCCACTTTCCCTCGTCAGCCCTGAAACACATCCATCAGAGGGCTGAACCACGGAACAAGATCCACAGAGTCAAGAGGTTTTTTTCTACAAAGTTTGAAGCCGAGCAGAGATAACGGTGATCTCTGTTGGTGCAGGTCGCTTTAATGCTCTGCATGTTCTCATAAAAGAGGATATTTGGTGTAGAATCTGTCTCAACTACAGAGGAAAACTGATCTTGTTCTGCCCATCTTTCTAAAGAATGTGAAAAAAAGATGGAGAATGGTCAAAAAAGACACAAATTGACCAAAAAAAGACAGAAATGTACCACAAAAAGACACAAATTGACCACAAAAAGACACAAATTGACCAAAAAAGACACAAAATGACCCAAAAAGGTGCAAAATGGCCAAAAAAAGCCACAAATTGACCACAAGAAGACACAAAATGACCAAAAAAGACACAAAATGATCCAAAAAGGTGCAAAATGGCCAAAAAAGACAAAAATTGACCCGAAAATGACAAAAAAAAAAAAATTGTCATTTCGTCAACTCTAAAGAATGTGAAAAATGTGTGTGAATTCATGAAATAAAATGTTTATTTTTCCATCAGATATTTCTTTCCCAGTGCCTACCATTTATTGCTACCGTGACAACGTAGAATGCTACGTTACGAATTCGGAAAGATCTGAGTTGGAAATTCCGACATCCGAGGTAAATGCGTTTCATTGCTCAACCTCAGAAAACATGTGAAAGTGATGTTTGTTTGGATGTCTTTGGAGCATTTAAAAATTATTCTGGGGAAGAACATCAGCTACCCGAGAGAGAGAGAAAGTAATCCTACACTTTTAGTAACACAAATGCTAAATTAAACGACACATAACAGACTAAATGTTGAAGATAAAGAGTCTGTTTACCTCTCACGGTGTGTGGCGCCATTTTGCTTCGACGTTTTCCACATATTTCCGACCTACTCGGGCTGCTTGGATCCTACCCCAATACCCGAGTCGGAATCCCGAGTTCAAGGGCCGTTCTATTGCACTTTTCCGACTCGGAGGTCGGATCTTTCTGAGTGCAATCGAACCAACCCGGTCTCACAGGAATCCGTGGAATAGCCACGGAATCACTCAAATTTCCGTGAAACTGACTTTTTATGTCTTTTGTGTCTTTTTTTGGTCATTTTGTGTCTTTTTTGGTCATTTTGTGTCTTTTTTTTATCATTTCATGTCTTTTTTTGGTCATTTTATGTCTTTTTTGTGACTTTTTTTGGTCATTTTGTGTCTTTTTTGGTCATTTTATGTCTTTTTTGTGTCCTTTTTTGGTAATTTTGTCTGTTTTCTCAGTTTTCAGTTGAACTGTATTTATTTTTGACACTGACCCAAAAGAAAAGGAATCATAAAAGACATAGGACTGGATGAGTTAAAGAAGCTTTTTAGCCGATTTCGAGCCAAAACTCTGAACAAAATGTGGTCCCAATGAGGTTTTGATGTTTTGATGATTTAGCCGTTTTAAAAGAGAGCCACCTGTGTGACACGTAACACTGTTTGTTTGTTCGAGTGTCATGAGAAAAATTCACTGTTCAGCTCCGTAGAATCCTCATTATGTTTCTTTACAACCAAACCAAACAGAAACAAACAAACAGACTCGCTGCTTTTAGTCTCGTTCTAACTCACCCTGACCATTAAACCCTCTGCTCCGTGTGTGTGTGTGTGTGTGTGTGTGTGTGTGTGTATATATATATACACTGTAGATCCTGCTGTTTACACACAACACATGACCGTGAATGACCTGCATATGCATCAGTTATTCATGTAGTATGCAGCTGCTGTCTAAAGTTTTAGCTTTTCTTTTCTTAGTTTTCATGTCCCATTATTGCATCAACTCTTTTTCAGCAAAGGTTTAAACCACCTCAATCAAGTCTAACACGATTTTACTGAAGTTTTTGAAGAGATTTTTTTGAATTTCACAGTGTGGATTCATGCATCTTTAATGCAATCTTTTGTGTTTAAAGTTTTTTGTGTGTTTTTATGTGTTTTTTTGAAATTTTTTTGTGTTTTTTGTGTAATTTCTATGTTTTTTATGTGAATTTTTTTGTGCTTTTTGTAATTTTTTTGTAATTTTCTTGTGTGTTTTTGTAATTTTTTGTGTTTTTTATGGGGTTTTTTGTGTGTGTTTTGTAATTTTTTGTGTTTTTATGGGGGTTTTTTGTGTTTTTTATGGGTTTTTTGTGTGTGTTTTGTAATTTTTTATTTTTATGGGTTTTTTTGTGTTTTTTTATGGGGGGTTTTGTGTGTTTTTTGTGTTTATATGGGTTTTTTGTGTGTGTTTTGTAATTTTTTGTGTTTTTTAAGGGGGGTTTTGTGTTTTTTTTATGGGTTTTTTGTGTGTTTTTTGTATTTTTTGTGTGTTTCTGTGTTCAAAATGTTGATCCAGTAAGTCAAAATGGAAAAATAATAATCAGGTCATATTGGTGAGGTTGTACTGAAAACAATGATACCAACATGGCATGGTGAACACTTTTTAAGTGGTTCAAACAGGCTGAATGAAAAGGAGTCAAAACCGACAGAATAGCTCCAGACTCCAAAGGCTTTATACACATAAACATGAAGTGAGTGTAACGTCTGAAAGAATATCACGTGTTCTTCTTATATAATCAGTCAGTTATTGAGACAAACACTGTTAACTAACGGCAAGAAACATTAAATACAGTGAAGTGCAGCAGGAGGAGAGTGAAGAAGACAAAGAAGGTCTCAAACTCAAATTACCTGAGGGCCGCTGGAGGCATCATCAAAATGAGCAAAAAAGACACAAAATGACTAAAAATGACACAAAATTACTTTAAAAAAAGACACAAAATGACAGAAAATAAACTAAATTACTTAAAAAAGACACAAAATTACTTTAAAAAAGACACAAAATTACTTAAAAAAGACACAAAATGACCAAAAAAAGACACACAATTATAAGAATTAATTCAAGTAAAATGTAAAATATAAATACAGTTTAAATACAAATAAATGCAAGCAAAATAATAATTATTGCATTTAATTACATTTTTATTTTGTGTCTTCATTTGCTCATGCACCATGATATACATGCATTTGCAGCTTTGCTTTTCTTCTTTTCTTGGTTTTATCTTGTCAGATCTGCTGCAGAATGTGAGTTTTTTGGGGTTAAACACATGAATCCTCCGTCTGTCATGTGTTTTCTCAGTTATTGCAGAACTGCAGGTTTCACAGTTTGATAGAGTAATGAGATAATCCTCTTATTTCCAGCCGAGCAACACAGGTGACCTCATGCATCGTGCTGTTAAAGGGATTAAATGTGGTCATGTTAGTGAGAACAGGATACCTGCAGCACATGTAGAAACAATCAGACTTTTAGTGTCGTTCTTGTCCCTTTAGATCAAACTCATTAGAGAGCGTGACGCTTCGTAAACAGCCACTATTACCAGACCGACTGCATCCCTTTATGAAATAAATTACATCATGTCATTCTGAGAAATCTGCTCTCCGAACGCTCCGCACATAAATCCTCCTTTATGGAGCGTCAACATGGAAATATGTGTGACAGAACGGCTCCGCCTCCTTCAGACCCTGTTATTACCATCAATGCATCGACCTCTCCGGGATCACAAGAAAGAATCACAGTTTTACAGTGAACATGGTCTACTCACCAGGAGGGAAACTTTATACGCCACTGAGACACAGAATGAAAGACAACTACAGAGGAAAGTCTGTCAGAAAATACATAAAAAGTAACAGATTTATGAGATTAAAAGTGGCAATTCTATGAGAAAGAAGTAACAGATTTACAGTATTTTAAGTGACACATTTGCAAGGAAAAAGTTGCAGATTTACAAGATTAAAAGTGGCAAATCTACGAGAAAAAAAGTAACAGATTTACAAGAGTAAAAGTGACACATTTGCAAGGAAAAAGTTGCAGATTTACAAGATTAAAAGTGGCAAATTTACAAGAAAAAAAGTCGCAGATTTACGAGATTAAAAGTGGCAAATCTAAGAGAAAAAAAGTTGCACATTTACGAGATT
The DNA here is from genome assembly GCF_030273125.1 of Centropristis striata. Taxonomy (NCBI): domain Eukaryota; kingdom Metazoa; phylum Chordata; class Actinopteri; order Perciformes; family Serranidae; genus Centropristis; species Centropristis striata. The sequence continues at coordinate 32,422,431 of NC_081534.1, forward strand.
AAAAATGGCAAATTTGCTAGAAAAAAGTAACAGATTTACCAGATTAAAAGTGGCAAATCTACGAGAAAAAAAGTAACAGATTTACGAGATTAAAAGTGGCAAATTTACAAGAAAAAAAGTCGCAGATTTACGAGATTAAAAGTGGCAAATTTGCAAGGAAAAAGTTGCAGATTTACAGGATTAAAAGTGGCAAATCTAAGAGAAAAAAAGTTGCACATTTACGAGATTAAAAATGGCAAATTTGCTAGAAAAAAGTAACAGATTTACGAGATTAAAAGTGGCAAATTTGCTAGAAAAAAAGTAACAGATTTACGAGATTTTAAGTGACACATTTGCAAGAAAAAAATAACAGATTTACGAGATTAAGAGTGGCAAATTTGCAAGAAAAAAAATTGCAGATTTACGAGACTAAAAATGGCAAATTTGCTAGAAAAAAGTAACAGATTTACGAGATTAAAAATGGCAAATCTACAAGAAAAAAAGTCGCAGATTTACGAGATTAAAAGTGGCAAAACTACAAGAAAAAAAGTTGCAGATTTACGAGATTAAAAGTGGCAAAGATAAACAGATATGAAAAGTTGAAAAGGTGGCAAAACAAAACAGAAACACAGCATCAAAATTCTGCTTCAAATATTCCCAGTTTTCCTGAAGCTTTCTAGCATTAAAAGTTGTTTTGTAGCTTTTACCAAACAAAAATTTGGACTTTTAACAACCATCGACCTAAAGTTCGACCGGAACAAGCGACATATAAGATCTTATTTGAAGGACTTGGTGATGTGGAACGTTTGATGCTGCAAAGAATCATTCAGGACTGACTGTTATAAGTAGAATATATAAACTTTTAAACATACAAGGTTGGTTATCATTAAATTATAGCAGCAGAAACACAACGTTTCATGGCTCTTTATTTATAGTCTTACACATTCATGTTCCATCATGTTTACATCATGTTCTTTATCTCTCACAGGTTGATTCAGGTCTATTAATGTCGATCATCTTAATGACGCGTCAGACATCGTCTCCTCTGATCAACACGCGTGTTCACACACACACACACACACACACACACACACCAGACAGAACAAACATTTTCTTTTACTGCAACACTGTCGAGTTTGATGGCAGCTCGTTTTATTAACGCCGGGGTTTTCCAATCGCCCGAGGGGTCGAATACTTTCCAGTGGAGCGCCATTAACCCTCTAAAGTCCATGAAACTGCTTCACCATGTCCTGACATAAAACCAGAGCAATGTTGCCGTGCCGTCAAAAGTATTGGCTTGACATATATATTTGATAAAAAGATGTTTAAATGTTTCATTTAACCTCTTATATGTTACATGTGCAACGTGTGTTCAGACTTGCAACATTTAAAAAGTCTTTACTGAGCATGAATGTGTTATGTATGACGGTGTTTTAGGGCAAAGTATGACTTTTTTTTTTTAAAATACGGATCCGGGGAAGCGGGGAAATATTTTGAGAAAAAAATTGCAAATTTACAAGATTAAAAATGGGAAATCTACAAGAAAAAAAGTAACAGATTTACGAGATGAAAAGTGGCAAATCTACGAGAAAAAAGTAAAAGTTTTACGAGATTAAAAGTGGCAAATCTACAAGAAAAAAAGTTGCAGATTTATGAGATTAAAAGTGGCAAATCTATGAGAAAAAAGTAAAAGATTTACAAGATTTTAAGTGGCACATTTGCAAGGAAGAAGTCAAAGATTTACAATATTAAAAGTGGCAAATCTACGAGAAAAAAATTTGCAGATTTACGAGATTAAAAGTGGCAAATCTACAAGAAAAAAGTCGCAGATTTATGAGATTAAAAGTGGCAAATCTACGAGAAAAAAGTTGCAGATTTACAAGATTAAAAGTGGCAAATCTACGAGAAAAAAAGTTGCAGATTTACGAGATTAAAAGTGGCAAATCTACAGGAAAAAAGTAACAGATTTACAAGATTAAAAGTGGCAAATCTAAGAGAAAAAATGTTGCAGATTTATGAGATTAAAAGTGGCAAATCTATGAGAAAAAAGTAAAAGATTTACAAGATTTTAAGTGGCACATTTGCAAGGAAGAAGTCACAGATTTACAATATTAAAAGTGGCAAATCTACAAGAAAAAAAGTTGCAGATTTACGAGATTAAAAGTGGCAAATCTACAAGAAAAAAAGTAACAGATTTATGAGATTAAAAGTGGCAAATGTACAAGAAAAAAGTTGCAGATTTACGAGATTAAAAGTGGCAAATCTACGAGAAAAAAAGTTGCAGATTTACGAGATTAAAAGTGGCAAATATACAAGAATAAAGGAAAAAAATTATGAGAATAAAAGTGGCAAATTTGCTAGAAAAAAGTTGCAGATTCATGTGAAAAAAGGTGGCTTTTTTCATACTTAATATGGCCCTAATATGCCGTCGTAGTTTTGACGGTTAAAAAAAACCAAAACACTTTTTTTTTTATTCTTCAGACAGATAATGGTTCAAAATGTAAGTCAAGTGATATTATTTTTTTTATCAGGTCATATAGGTGAGGTTGTGCTGCAAAACATGATACCAACATGGCATGGTGAACATTTTTTAAATGGCAGAATGAGAGTTTTAAAAAAATCAACAAAGGGTTAAATCGTCACGCATCGTCCTGGAGCCTGTTCTGCTGCATCACCCCTCCATTTACATTTTTATGGCTTTAAATGAGTAAATTACACTCTGACACTCTAAGGCAAATCTACAAGAAAAAAAGTAACAGATTTACAAGATTTTAAGTGGCACATTTTCAAGGAAAAAGTAGCAGGTTTACGAGATTAAAAGTGGCAAATCTACAAGAAAAAAGTAACAGATTTAGGAGATTAAAAGTGGCACATTTGCAAGGAAAAAGTCGTAGATTTAATAGATTAAAAGTGGCAAATCTACAAGAAAAAAGTAACAGATTAAAAGTGGCAAATCTATGAGAAAAGTTTTTTTGTTTCCTCTGGGTTCAAAATTTAAGTCAAGTGCTGCAAAACATGATACCAACATGGCATGGTGAACATTTTTTAAAAGGCAGAATGAGAGTATAAAAAAAATCAACAAAGTGTTAAATCCTAATGCACGCATCGTCCTGGAGCCTGTTCTGCTGCATCACCCCTCCATTTACATTTTTATGTCTTTAAATGAGTAAATTACTGACTCTAAGTGCCTATACATCTCTGCTGTGATCTTAGGTTCTTTGTTTTTCTCGTGGTCTCGCTGCATTAAATTAAAACTCATCCACTGGGCGTCATATTTCACAACTAGATTTATTTCCTCTGCTGGTCGTGCTGTTGCTAAACCGTCACGCTGGGGGACTATGAAGCTTTATATGCATGTATTAAATTATACATTTATGACCAACAGCAACAACTGGTGACATGTGTCTTTATTTCCCGAACATGCTGTACAAAAATGTTGATTTCCAAACACTTCGGGAGCTCCGCCCTTCGACCGTTTCACCCTGAACCCAAAGATCCACACATGGGAAGAGTTTGGCGTGCCCACCGTGGTCGTTTGCATGGTGTTAATTATTCAAACAATAACCAATGTAATGAAGAAATACAGTGTGTGAGTGACACGTTATTGCTCTCATTGGGTGCATTATTTAATCGGGGCACAGCTGCACAATATGAAGCAGGTTTGGAGGGTTTAGAGGGTTCAGATTCCCAGATATCTACGGTAACGCTGATCTGACTCAAACAAACTGATCTGATTGGCTGTTTATGAGCCAATCACAGCGGCCTGCATCATTTAAAGCAGATTGCAGCAAGTATGGATGACCTAAGGCAGTATAAATGCATTTTAATGTATTATTAATATTGTTAAAGTGCATAATTTGAGTTAAAAGTGAAAATTAGATGTTATATAACATATTCATGTGAAAATATCTTTTGAGAGATTTATAGTTTTTAAAACAAAACAAAATAACTGTCCTTTCCCATGGAAATGAATGAAAATATACTGTTTTAATACTGAAAAAAAATCATCAAATATATATCCAACTCATGAGATTTGATGTATTATTGTTATTATCAGAAATATAAACTAACTTATCCAGTGTTTGATTATTTCTTTTGTACTTTTGTTCCCTTTATCTGCAGATTGTTTGACAATTTTTCTGCAGATTAAACTATTTTGCAATAAATAAAGTAATTAAACTTAGCTGCACATTTACCAGCTGCAACATTAATTGATGTTGCATCAGTTATTATAACCCAGTAAAGTATTTTATATGATTCTGCACAGTGAGTACTTTTACTTTTGGAAATTTAAATGTTTTTTTTTTTTTTGTTTGTTTTTACTCATAATACTTTTTTGGTGAAATAAGATCCAGGACTCTTTTTTTTTTACACTCAAGTAAAAGGAGAACTAATAAAATAAAGTATAATATGAATTCTTATGACCATAGTTAAAACAATAGTATTGTTGAACTTTATTTATATAGAATCTTTCATAACATAAAATGCAGCTGATATTTTTTTTTTATTAAAAAAATCAGGTATTAAAAAGAGATCAAATGGAGTAGTATCAATTTAATAAATAAAATACATTCAAGTAATATTAAAAAATAAATATAAATTAAAAAATAAATAAATAAATTCAAGTTAAATTTAAAAATGAAAAAGTAAAATAAATAAATTCAATTAAAAAAATAAATGAAAAATTAAAAAAATAAATTCAATTACAAGTAAAAAAAGGAAATACATTCAAGTAAAATAAAAAAGAAATACAAATGAAAAAAGAAATAAATTCAACTAATAAAATATAAATATAAATTACTGAATAAAAAACAAATAAAAAGTTGGATAAAGTGAAAGCCATTTTAAAATGTAAAAAAAATGTGAAAAATGTTTAAAAGTTTGTGTTATTGCCAAGATGTTTTAGGAGTGAAGCATCACTCAGTTTACAGGAAGAACACAATACAAATATTACTGGAATTAAAGTAAAAGGTAAAAAATAAATTCAATTAAAATAAAGAAGAAATAAATTCATGTTAAAATAAAAAAAGAAATACAAATGAAAAACTTTAATTTTTTTAATATACATTTAAAAAATAATTCAGTTTAAATATAATTAATAAGTAGAATAATAATAAAAAAATAAATTAATAAATGCAAGTAATGAAATATAAATATAAATTACTAAATAAAAAACTATATAAACTATATATATACTATATAATAAAATGTGAAAAAAAAATGTTTGGAAGTTTGTGTTATTGCCAAGATGTTTGTGAAGTGAAGCATCAGTCAGTTTACAGGAAGAACACAATACAAATATTACTGGAATTAAATGTGTGACGAAGCTTTCAGAGGAATAAAAATCCACATTCTTGGCTCACAGATTTCCTGCTGTCATTACCGTAATACAGATTGATTTGATCAGGAAGTAAAAGGTAAAAAGAAATACAATTAAAAAAAGAAATTCAATTAAAATTAACAAAGAAATAAATTCAAGTAAATTTTTAAAAGAAATAAAATAAAATAAAAATAAATTAAAGAAAAAATAATACAGTTAAAATATAATTAATAAGTAAAATAATAATAAAATAAATAAATAAATGCAAGTAAAATAAAAAATAAATATAAACTACTTAATTAAAAACAAATAAAAAGTTAATAATAACAAAATGTTAAAATGTTTGGAAATTTGTGTTATTGCCAAGATGTTTGAGGAGTGAAGCATCAGTCAGTTTATATTACAGGAAGAACACAATACAAATATTACTGGAATTAAATGTGTGACGAAGCTTTCAGAGGAATAAAAATCCACATTCTTGGCTCACAGATTTCCTGTGCTGACTGTCATTACCGTAATACAGATTGATTTGATCAGGAAGCTGTTGGTCATCGTCTGGTGTGCATAAATATCTGGTAGCGGGGTCAAAGTTCAGCTGGATTCTCCTGAGAAATCACTCACTCAGCCTCTGGATTTATAACGCTGACGTGGTGTTCTGCACCTTTAATATATCGCTCTGGGACCAAATCTAAAGGAAACATAAACAAGTGGAATCATTTATCTTGATTTGTCTGGCGGAGCTGCAGCTGGACTCCGGGACAGACGCCGTGGGGACGCGCAGAAAACGTCAGGGACCGAAGAAATGATCGCTGCTTCAACATATTTGTCATGTTTTTGCTGATTTTATGGATTTCTGACTCCGGGGCCTTTCCAAAGTTCGGCTCAAACTCCACGTTAGGAGAAAAAAACAAGTCTCCAGCTGCATTTTCTGTTTTTTGACGTCTTGAGGATTTGGTCTGAGAAGAACCAGGAAGATGTAACACATCTGTGTGTTTCTGTCCAAAACAAATCATGTTGACTCAGCTGTTGAGTCAGGCTGCAGAATAATAATGCCAAAATACCTGAGATGTTACTGTAAATTTAGAGGAAGATTCCTGTAAAGGACAAGTTATTTTTAGTTCTAGATATCGGGAACAAGTTGATTGACTATATTCGAGTTATTTTAGGGTTAATAGACATATTTAGTGTTAAATTTAACCACAAAAACGGTTAAAAATCCCTCCAAAACATCACATTAGGACCCCAAGACCTTGAGGAACACCAGAGAAAAATCCATGCTGTGATTCGAAAAATAGTCTGAATGCTCCAGGTCTCTAGTCTGAATGCTCCAGGTCTCTAGTCTGAATGCTCCAGGTCTCTAGTCTGGATGCTCCAGGTCTCTAGTCTGAAAGCTCCAGGTCTCTAGTCTGGATGCTCCAGGTCTCTAGTCTGGATGCTCCAGGTCTCTAGTCTGAATGCTCCAGGTCTCTAGTCTGGATGCTCCAGGTCTCTAGTCTGAATGCTCCAGGTCTCTAGTCTGGATGCTCCAGGTCTCTAGTCTGAATGCTCCAGGTCTCTAGTCTGAAGGCTCCAGGTCTCTAGTCTGGATGCTCCAGGTCTCTAGTCTGAATGCTCCAGGTCTCTAGTCTGAAGGCTCCAGGTCTCTAGTCTGAATGCTCCAGGTCTCTAGTCTGAATGCTCCAGGTCTCTAGTCTGGATGCTCCAGGTCTCTAGTCTGAATGCTCCAGGTCTCTAGTCTGGATGCTCCAGGTCTCTAGTCTGAATGCTCCAGGTCTCTAGTCTCTGAATGCTCCAGGTCTCTAGTCTGTGGTTGTAAAGTTTCATGAGGCTGTGATTCTCCTAGAGGTCACAGCAGCTCATTTTATACACTGAGCTCAAGTTTCACTCACTAACATCATCACACATGAAGAACATTGGGCTCATTGGATCCACAACAGCTAAAAGTGGGCATGTCTGTAAAGAGGAGACTTGTGGGTACCCATAGAATCAGTTTTCTTTCAGAAAGTCAGAGGTCAAGGGACCCCTTTGAGGACTAATATCATCCTACATGAAGAAAATTGGGCTCATTGAATCCACAGCTTTCCAGTGATACCCAATTTATGCAGCTCAAAGACTGTATGTACAATTATTTAATTACAATAGGCCAAAATAACACATTTTAATAGATTTTTTTTTGTCCCAAACTGCATGTCATCAGCATTAAGTGGGCATGTCTGCAAAGAGGAGACTCGTAGAACCTGTTTTCTTTCAAAAATCTTGGAAGTCAGAGGTCAAGGTACCCCTTTGGGGACTAACATCATATGACATGAATAACATTGGGCTCATTGAATCCACAAGAGTCTCAGCTTTACACTCAGACCCCATTTATGCAGCTCACAGACTGTTTGACAGACCAGGATGCACAAAAATTCACATACAAGAGGACACAATAACACATTTTAAGGGATGGTTTCTGCTTCAAACTGCATGTTATCAGCATAAAGTGGGCATGTCTGTAAAGGGGAGACTCGTGGGTACCCATAGAACTGGTTTTCTTTCAGATAATTTGAAGACAGAGGTCAAGGGACCCGTTTGGGTACTAATATCATCTCACATGAAGAAAATTGGGCTCAATGAATCCAGTCTCAGCTTTCCAGTCACACCCCATTTATGCAGCTCACAGACTTTTTGCAAAAATATTCACTTTCAATAGGCCAAAATTACACATTTTAAGTCATGGTTTCTGCCTCAAACTGCATAAATTGGGCATGTCTGTAAAGAGGAGACTTGTGGGTACCAATATAATCAGTTTTCTTTCAGATAACTTGAAATGAGTGGTCAAGGGACCCCTTAGGAGATTAACATCTGACTTGAAGAAAATTGGGCTCATTGAAGAGTCTCAGCTTTCCAGTCATACCCGATTTATGCAGCTCACAGACTGTTTGACAGACCAGGATGCAAAAATATTCACCTGCAAGAGGACAAAATAGCACATATTCTGTATAATGCATGAGAAAAACTATGTGATTCTTGCCCCAAAACTGCATGTTATCAGCATAAAGTGGGCATGTCTGTAAAGAGGAGACTACATTTTCCCTCACTAAAACCAGCGTCATTCAACCCTCTTCCAGATACCTGAACATGTCTGGAACTAATGGACTCTTTAGGTCTTCTATAAATATTCTCTGTCCCTTTAACAACAGGTCCTGCTTCAGCCTGTTAAAGACTGTCTGGTTGGACAGGGTCCAGGTTTTATATTACAGGGACACTGAAACTCTTTACAACAATGATCTTTCTAAGAGGTGGCCAAAGTTTTTCCTTCTGAAACAAACAGCTGCTAATAAACTCAACAACTTTTCCTTTATGTCTCCTAAAAGATCGATGTTTCCAGTAAATCATTAGAAAACTATGAATTAATGAGTAACTAAACTGATAAAGTTATTCTTCTTCTGGCATCATCTAAAGGCTGAGATCAGATTTATGATCTGGTTAAATTAAAGTTAAATTAAAACGTCTTAAAACTCATCTGGGTTTGATCCAGATAAAAGACTCTTAAATGACTGAGGGTATAAACAGGGCTTTAGTATTACAGAGGGCTGTCTAACTGCAGGAACATAAAGCTGCTTCAAAGAATATGACATTATATTCACATTATATAACATTAAGAAACTCTTTTTTCTACATTTTTTGTTTTGTCATTTTATGTCTTTTGTTGGTAATTTTCTGTCTTGTTGCTCTGTTATTACTTTTTTGTAAACTTTTTTTTTTATGTCATTTTGTGTCTTTTTAAAGTATTTTTGTGTCTTTTTTTGGTCATGTACGTCTTTTGTTGCTCTTTGATGACTATTTTTTTGTCATTTTTTGTAATTTTGTGCCTTTTTTTTGTATTTTTTGGTCTTTTTTGGTCATTTTATGTCTTTTGTTGTACTTCTTTGTCTTCTTTTGGTCATGCTGTTTAACTGCAGGAACATAAAGCTGCTTCAAAGAATATAACATTATATAAACATTATATAACATTAAGATATTCTTTTTACTACATTTTTTGTATTTTCTTTTTGTCATTTTATGTCTTTTGTTGGTAATTTTCTTTCTTGTTGCTCGGTGTGTCTTTTTAAAGTATTTTTGTGTCTCTTTTTGGTCATGTACATCTTTTGTTGCCCTTTGATGACTATTTTTGTCTTTTTTTGTAATTTTGGGTCTTTTTCATAGTATTTTTGGACTTTTTTGTAATTTTGTGTCTTTTTCTTAGTATTTTTTTTACTTTTTAGTAATTTTGTGTCTTTTTCTTAGTATTTTTTTACTTTTTAGTAATTTTGTGTCTTTTTCTTAGTATTTTCTTGACTTTTTTGTAATTTTGTGTCTTTTTCTTAGTATTTTTGGTCTTTTTTGGTCATTTTCTTTTCTTTTTGAAGTATTTTTGTGTCTCTTTTTGGTCATGTACGTCTTTTATTGCTCTTTGATGACTATTTTTTGTCTTTTTTTGTAATTTTGTGTCTTTTTCTTAGTATATTTGGTCTTTTTTGGTAATTTTATGTCTTTTGTTGTACTTCTTTGTCTTCTTTTGGTCATGCTGTTTATCTGCAGGAACATAAAGCTGCTTCAAAAAGAATATAACAAGATATTGGACATTTAATGCCCATAACATTTAAAGGTTTACTATGCATATCTAAGAAGGGATGCAGATGGTTTCATGCTTAAAATAAGGATTTTGTGAAGAAACAGATGGCTTTTTTCCCTTTGTTATAAACTATTTGTGCAAATTTAACTTTTTCTACAGATTTATGTGTTCAACATGCAACTTTTCTGCCTTCTTGACCATTAAAAAAGGATTTTTTTTAATCTCAAGTGGTTTTATCTGGTTAAATAAAGGATTCAGTTTTATCTGGTGTTTGCAGTTTGTGTTCTGTCTTGCAGAAGACATTTCATTTAGTTCGGCGGTTGTTTTGGTCGCCATCTATCAACTGAATGATAAACGAGGCGATGTTGGCGGTTTACCACCTCGACTAAACAACTTCCTCACATCCTCAATTAAATACATGTTTTGCACTTCAGCATTTCACAAATCTATAATACAAAATCACTTAAAACTTATGAAACAAAGTGAGATTTATGCTCATTTTGAGCTGCGGTTTGTCTCAATGAAAAACAAGGTTTTGTTAATTACGACTTCAATCTCACACCATCAATCAATCAGCTGTGTGAGTCTTTACTGGTTTAGATGTCACATATTTCACCACATAGCTCATAAATAACTAAACGTTCCTGCAGGACTCTCCTTTAGCTTCTTTAGTTTATGTAATGTGAACAGCTGGAGGCAGAATTCCTTTCATTACTCACTTCAGTCTGAACAACTCAAAGACTTCTCTCCTCTGTCACATCTTCTCTCTGCAACATTTCAGTATTTTTCACTGCAATAGGCCTACATGTATGTAAAATGAGCACAGTCATGGCTAGAAGTGGGAACAACTCATGTCTTTGTGCAGTATAACACAGTTAGAATGACAGAAATCAGAAAAAAAGAAAAAAACACTGTCAAGAATGAAAAAATGACACAACCAAAAACCATTAAAAACAAAGAAAAAAAACAAAGAAAGACACAAAAGTTCCAAAAAACTACGTTAAAGCACCAAAAAAAGACACAAATGAACAAAAATAGACATAAAATATTTCAAAAACCACAAAATTACCAAAAAAAGGCTTAAAAAGACAGACACAAAATTACCAAAATGTATAGGTAAAATAACAAAAAAAAGACGTAAAAATACCAACAAAGAGATGTAAAGTTTTCTCCACATATTGTACATATCAATCATCAATCAATCAAACTTTATTTATATAGCGCTTTTCATACATATAAATGCAACTCAATATTGAAGTATTTTTCCAGCCTCTCCTGTCCTCTCCTCTCTGCTCTGTGTAAACAGCCTCTCCTGTCCTCTCCCCTCTGCTCTGTGTAAACAGCCTCTCCTGTCCTCTCCTCTCTGCTCTGTGTAAACAGCCTCTCCTGTCCTCTCCTCTCTGCTCTGTGTAAACAGCCTCTCCTGTCCTCTCCCCTCTGCTCTGTGTAAACAGCCTCTCCTGTCCTCTCCTCTCAGCTCTGTGTAAACAGCCTCTCCTGTCCTCTCCTCTCTGCTCTGTGTAAACAGATTATGAGGAGCAGAATTTAATGTTTTTAACAGGATCTGATTAGTGCAAACGTTTTATTTTAAATGACACATGGAGAATAAAGAGATTCTGACACAAATATCATCATTTTAAGACAAATTTTGGTCACTTTTTATAACAGAAACTTTCGTAACTGATGCAGAGTTCAAACTCAGACAATAATGCCTGTTCTTACAGTTTCTTTCTACGATGTACAGTTTGTTTTTCGAGATCGTTTAAAGAAAACGTGCCTCAGCAGGCTGGTGGGGCTCAAGTAAACCTAAATTAATAGGTCAGAAAAATAAGAGTTGCACCATGACTGAGCAAACCTTTTTGGAGTCAGAAATGTTTTTAAAGTGGCAGGTTTATTACGAGTCAAACTACAAAAAGTCTCACTGTCAGTTTGCAGCAGATTGTTGGACCTAAACAAATCTGTGTCACTTGCTTTTATTTCATGGGAGTCATGGGAAAATGTACACAGAGGAGAAACTGAAGATGTTTCACCAAAACAAAACCCAAAAATGGAGCAAAGCTGAAAGTGATAAACAGAGAAGTGTTGTTATCTGGCCTCCAGGTCTCACCCCGCGCTGACGACACCAGTTCATTTAAAGGTTTCTGTTTCCCACCATTCCCCACATTCCTCTGTGTGTGTGTGTGTGTGTGTGTGTGTGTGTGTGTGTGTGTGTGTGTCCTCCTGCGCCACGTTGCTGAATCAGACTCTGACTTTATCACAAAACCACAAACCAAACAGTTCCCATCGGCCTCGAGCTAAAACTCTCACAATCCTCTTTTTTCTTCTCTGATTCTTGAATTCATTTTTCACCATCGTCATCCTCGTGGGCAGAGAGTTTGTGACCTTTGACCTCTGCAGAACTGTAACAATCACGACCCTGCTGACCCTCAGAGAACAGCTGAGACTCTGAGGGTCTCCTGAGGTCATTAATTCTGTATGCTACGGCTCAGTTCTGCAAATAAAACGTGCATTTTTTTGTATTTCTATCAGCAAAGAGCCGGAGGGGATGTTAACCCCTTAGCGTCCAGTCTGCAAATTGCTAACAGGCTAACAGTTAGCTCTGTAGCAGTACCGTGTGTATGTGCTAACAGGCTAACAGTTAGCTCTGTAGCAGTACAGTGTGTATGTGCTAACAGGCTAACAGTTAGCTCTGTAGCAGTACAGCGTGTATGTGCTAACAGGCTAACAGTTAGCTCTGTAGCAGTACAGTGTGTATGTGCTAACAGGCTAACAGTTAGCTCTGTAGCAGTACAGTGTGTATGTGCTGCTGCTGCAGGAGGTGTTCACTTAGCGATCTCTGTTTGTTTACAACAAGCACCGGACACTAAAAACTGTTCCTGTTGTTTGTTTAAAAGTAGTGCAATAAAAATACAGATGTTTTCACTAACATGGTGAATAGTCATGATTACAATATTGATCAAAATAATCGTGATTATCATTTTGGCCATAATGGTGCAGCCCTACCTCCTCCCCTCTGGGGAGTGTTACATATATTACTGTACAAATGCACTTTACTGCCTTTTTGCACTTCTGGTTAGATGCTAAACTGCATTTCGTTGTATAAGTACCTGAACTGCAATGACAATAAAGTTGAATCTAATCTAATCTAATCTAATCTAATCTAAATAACGCAGAATTAAAACAATGCACTATACTGCTAATATTGCTTACTAGTCCAACTGAAAGAAGTCCAGCTCAGCTTGTTTCTGCAGCCTTTTCTCTCGTCTAGCAGCCTCTTACTCGGTCACTCTCCTTTTCTCTTCTTAGCCTCCTACATCAGTATCCTCTCCTGTTTTCTGTCTCCTGAGGACAAAGTTTCCTCAACTCGTCGCCTCAGCCTGTCCTCAGGGTCAAAGGTCACAGTATCAGTAAACCCTGCAGGTCACTCAGACTGTTCAACAGGTGTCAGGAGCAGGAAGTCCACCAGGTAAACAAAAGGTGAAAGGTCGCTGATCCCAGTAACAGTCATCCAGCTGAGCAGCCTTCAGGCAGCAGATTATTTATTCTGATGCTCTGAACCGCAGCAGAAAAAGACACATAACTTGTTCTATTTGGTGAATTACAGATAGTTAGTTTTGTTTTAGATTTTTTTATATGATATTTGACTGTAATATTAGCAGTGTAGAGGGAGAGAAAAAATTGTCAAAAAATTTGAAAACTGAGCTCCAGGCTGCAAATTCCACTCTACAGAAATAATTTAAACATAGAAACGTAGGAAAATGAGTCTTCTCCCTCACAATCCTCTGGTAAAGCTGTCAGAGTTATAGTTTGGGCGTAGAATGCACAGATGCGCCACCAACACGCACCAACAGCCTCATTGGCTCCCATATTAAAAACGCAAGAAGATTTTTGTAGAAAAGCATATTTAACAGTTTTTCAGATCGCTCTAACAAAGCTATTTTTTTTATTTTTCTTCACAAAAAACCTATGTAGACATTCAGGAAGAACTCAGGACGCTCAAAGTGAAGTCGGATCAATGATAGGTATTATGGTTTTGCCAAAAATGCTTCCTGTTCGAGGACAGAAATTCCAGTCTGTCCACCTCTGGCTGCTGTCACTGTTCCGGGACATTCTACAGCGGCAGTTAATTCTGTTGATTGCTCCGCTCTGATTGGTGGACCCCAAAGCCTTTGATCATTTCATCCTTTGAGGTAATTACAGTTACAGATACACGCATGCACGCACACACACATGCGTGTGTAAGCGCGCATACTCCTCCAGATACACATGCTTCACACACACACACACACACACACACACACACACACACAGCTAACTTTATTTGATTTTAGTTACACACAAAAATGCGCGCGTAAGGGCGCGCACTCCTCCAGATACACATGTTTCACACACACACACACACACACACACACACACATTTTGAGGTTAAAGGGCATAGATTGCTGTATAAATAAATTTATACATTATTATAAATAAAAATAAAAATATTATTCTGTGTAAATGAAGCACGTATTTTAACTAGAATTTATAGGAATCACTACAACAATGATACATAGAGTTTTTGATTGTGGTATGATATTCATTTGAACATTTTATTGAGAGTTGACAAGCAACAAAGCAGGTAGAAGTAACAATTTGTAGAACTTTATTTGTTCCTCCTGTCAGGATTCTTTCTGCACCATCGTTGGTTTTTCTTCTGTTCGACGCGGCTTTCTTCAAAGGAGTCCGTTGCTCAGATCAGAGCCGACGCCACGCTGGTCTTCACAGGTATCTGGACTCATGCTGCAGGACTTTAAGTTGGCTTTCAGCACATCTTTGTATCGTTTCATTGGCCTTCTGTCAGTTCACCATAAAGGAGAAGCTGAAAATCATCTGAAAGTCTGACAGCCAGTCGGGAGCCAACATTAGTCCTGTACACTGAAAAAAAAACGCTTTTCTGCCTGACTCTAAAATGAGTTGTGCAGCTCAATAATTGTCAGAAACTGCCTCGAGTTATACAGTGTATGCTCAGTTTAAAGAGCAGCATCTGTGCTTTAAATCATGTTATCATGTTTGACCAGAGAAGACCCTGAATTTAAGCTGTTTTTCAGTGCAATAAAATATGCAGATACTGCTTTTTATCCCTTGAATGTAAAAACATCCCTTTTAAAAATGTAACAATTTTCTTTTTACATGATGTAGTGTCATTCTTTTAGAGAAAAACCTCAAAAAAACCTCCTCAAAACATACTAACATTGTTCCGTTTTTGCAGCTAGATTTTTAAAAAAATCCTTAAACTTAACTTTTTAATACAGAAAATAAGCATGAAATGATGCAATATATGTGCTGTGAGACATCAATCAAACTGCAACAACTTTTTAAATTGTAATAATTTTCTGTTTTGTTGTTTTGGATCATTTTGCATGAGTTATTGTCTTTTTTTATTTTAGGAAAGACGCCTCAAAACATACTAATATTGTTCTGTTTTTGCAGCTAGTCTCCCAAAAACTCTTCAAATTTAACTTTTTAATATAGAAAATAAGCATGTAATGATGCAATATATGTGCTGTGAGTCAAACTGCAACAACTTTTTAAAATGTAATAATTTTCTGTTTTGTTGTTTTGGATCATTTTGCTGAGTTAGTGTCACTTTTTTAGAGAAAAACTCCCCAAAACATACTAACATTGTTCTATTTTTGCAGCTAGTCTTAAAAAAAAATCCTTAAACTTAACTTTTTAATACAGAAAATAGGCATGAAATGATGCAATATTTCTTGATCTTCCAGTTGCCATTTGTCTGTTCACGTCTGACATCAAGATGCATCACTTGCAGTAAAATCCTACATAAGCAGGAATTCTGGTGCATTTTACAGACTAATATTGTTCTGTTTGTGCAGCTTATTTTCAAAAAAATCTTAAAATTTAACTTTTTAATACCTAAAATAGGCATGAAATGATGCAACATATGTGCTGTGAGACATCAATGCAAAACTTAAACAACTTTTTAAAAATGCATTAATATTGTTGCTGCCTTTAGGGGGCAGCAGAGCTCTCTGCAGGGCCTCCCGGGTGCAGGGAGGAGGGGGGGGCGGGGGTGTCGGTGTGTGGCTGGTGGTGGAGGGGCTGATGGGTAGTGGTCCTCCTCGGTGATATCATTTTCCATCAATCCCTCTACCGACAGGCAGCAGCAGAACAGAGGAGGAGGAGGAGGAGGAGGAGGAGATTTTTCCACTACCACATTTCACCTCGGGGCGACCGCGTCTGGAAAGACAATATCTCCAGAAAAGAGGTCATCAGTCAGAGTGAACAACGTTTAACCCAGCGACAGAGTGCCAGTGATTCCTGTCTGGAGAGAGCAGGAGGCTTAAAACATGCAGCCAGAGAAGAAGAAGAAGAAGAAGAAGAAGAAGAAGAAGAAGAAGAAGACACAAAATGACCCAAAAAAAGACACAAAATGACAGAAAAAAAAACCCTAAATTACTTAAAAAAGAAACAAAATGACAGAAAAAAGACACAAAATTACCCAAAAAAGTAATTCAAGGGACCTTCTACACACAACACGGTAAAGAAGAAGAAGAAGAAGAAGAAGAAGAAGAAGAAGAAGAAGAAGAAGAAGAAGAAGAAGAAGAAGAAGAAGACACAAAATGACCCAAAAAAGACACAAAATGACAGAAAAAAGACACAAAATCACCCAAAAAAATAATTCAAGTGACCTTCTACACACAACACGATAAAGAAGAAGAAGTAGAAGAAGAAGAAGAAGAAGAAGAAGAAACTCTTTATTTAAACCTCTGAAGTCCAGGAGATTTTGGTTCAAATTTGTCAACTTCCTCTGCATTAATTTCTGTTTATCATCTTTCAGTCTGTCCTTACAGCACATGCATGGCTCCTTTTTCTCCACACAAACTTGGCTATCAGTCTGATTTTTCATTTTATTTTAATTAACAAAGTATAAAACTACCAGGAACCCAAAATACAAACAAAAGACACAGGTTTCTATGGAAATGTACCATTTTTTTTAACCATTTATACACACAAAAACAGCAGAAAAAATAATAAATAATAAAAGTACAAATCAGTCTATTTGCATGTAAATTAAAAATAGTAATAGTTTTCATTGTAGAAAGAAAATTCACATTTTAAAAATGTTCTAGAAACATAAATGTCACACTGTGAAAGCTCCTATGATGAACTTTAACTGGCTTTCTCAGCTTGTCTACATATCATATATAAATAAAGTAAATAAGTAAATAAAACATGTGTATTTTCAATAAATAGATGGACTCCAGAGGGTTAAAACATGCAGAGAGAGAAGAAGAAGAAGAAGAAAGTCTTTATTTAATGCTGCTGCTACACATAAACTCCCCCCGCTGCATCTCTCTCTCTCCACGGCCGACTTATTACATAAGCAGAAATTGTTGATCGGTGACGAAACTGTCGCTGACGTCCAAACATCTTCAGAGAAAAAACTTTTCCCTTAATGGATAAATGTTTCTCCCGGTTGTCAGGATGAAGATTTAAATGCGTCAGCGGTCTGCGGCTCCGGGAGCGAAGCTGCCAAACATCCAGACCATGAGCTCGCTGCAGGAGAACCCAACAGAACGGACAGTTCTCCATCAGGACAAACATGACGACGGCGTGACGCGTTACGTAACCGACAGGTGCTGAGACTGTCAACGCTCATCTGGAGGATCCTTCAGGAGCTTTTTACTGCAAGTTACTGTTTCAGAAAGGCCAAAAAACTGCATGTGCTCAGTCAGATCTTCTCAGAAACACACATTTATAAACCTTTAAAGGGAAGAAAGGCCAGTTCTCATACCGTCTGCCTGAATATACCTATATTAAACCTCTGAAAGCTCTATTTTAGCAGCTGTATTAGTCCGCTTTGATTGAAAAATACTTCTCAAACCGGACTTCCCCACCCCCACCCTGAAAAAAAATCAATTCTGTCCCTCTCACACACTGCAAAAAAGCCAACTTGTATTTTTTGGCCTAAAACAGTGATTTAAGTTGGTAAAACTTGGAAATATAAATTATTGACATTAAGTTAGCACAACAAAGGAAGCCAGTTGTCTGCTCAAAGACAAGTTGGTGAGTTGTTGTTACTTATATCTTTAAGTTGGGGTTCAAAACAAGGGACAATAGTTCTGATAACTCTTATTTCTTTGTTGTGAAATGCGGGAAAGCGGTGAAATTCTGTCATTAGCGAAAGCTAGCGGCTAACTGATGCTAGCGGCTAACTGATGCTAGCGGCTACCTGATGCTAGCAGCTAACTGATGCTAGCGGCTACCTGATGCTAGCGGCGCTGCTTGTTACAGTTACAAGAGTAGCCGTTAGCGTATCAATGCTAACTCAAAATTGTGGTTGCAACATTAGCTGACATTTCATAGCGGCGTTACAGTCGTGCCAATTCAGCACATTGCAGAAGTTAGCAGAAGTAAGGATTAAAAGTTATTACAATGTAAAATTATAAGTTAGTACAACTTACAGTTGAGTCGACAAAAATCTGAAATCAGAGTTGAGCAAACTCAAAAACAAACCTTAAAATATTTAGTTTAATTGTCCAACTTGCCTTAAAATATTGAGTTCACCCAACTTTTCTTTTTTTGCAGTGAAGCTGAGTGAAGCAGCTCTGATTAACCCCTCAGCAATTGGCCTCTATTGTGGGCAGTATTTTTTTAGGGGGAGATAGCAGGTCAACAATAGATGTCATATAGACGTGGTGAACATCATCTAGAAGCTGTGAACCTGAATATTGACCTGAGATGCAGCTCAGGACTGTGAGTCAAGTTTTTCTATGCATAAATCTGCTGTAAAAGTGACTTAACCTCTTTAGTATTCCACCCAGAATTGGGAGCTTGGTGCAGGTTTTTCTCCAAGTTAAAAATTTGCAGAACTTTGTCACATTATTTACCTCTTTCATGACACAATATCATGACATGGTTGGTACCAATGGATTCCTTCCTTATCCTCTAGTTTCATATGATATTAACCCATAAGAACCCAGACCCAGTAATCCTTAAAGGTAAATTATGGGGGATGTACCACAGACCAAGTGGACCACATAGAACACATTTATGATGTTTTTAAAAAAAAAAATACTAGCCCTAAATGTGAAAGATCTGTGATGTGACATAAACGTTACATTGGGCATTTATGGTATTTATGTTTATGATATTTCTTATTTTTAAATGAATAAACTAGACACATTTTCCTTTTTCTCTGCATCTCCACAACATTTATCAAAAGTGTGACATTAATAGTGCTGTTTAACAACAAATTATTTTTCAGATTTCTTTTTAAATAACAAAATAATAATGAATCAATAATAAATAAAAACAAATAACCATTTGCCTTTTTGTTTTCATCTCCATAACAAATATCATAATTGTGAGTTTAATAGTGCTGTTAGACAACAAATTCCATTTCATTCTCAACAAGCTACTGTAGCTGAAAAACACACTTATGTACTTGAGAAAACATACATGAACATTACTAGAACATTTAAAATGTTTGTGACACCCATGTCACCATTGGTTCTTATGGGTTAATAGCTGCTACAGCCTTGAAAAGAAAAGAAAAACTTGGTTCTTAGCAGTGGTGACGCTGAAGTCATCTGACTGTGGTGAAGTTAATTTATTGTATATCATCCATCCATTCTGCTTAACCACTAATCTGGACTCTCTGAGGTCTCAGGGGGGCTGGAGCCGATCCCAGCTGACATTGGGACAGACGATCACAGGGCAGACACACAGAGACACACAACCATTCACGCTCTCATTCACTCCTACGGACAATTTAGAGTCAGTTGCATGACATTGGACTGTGGGAGGAAGCGGTAGGACCTGGAGAGAACGCAAGCTGACACGGGGAGAACATGCAAACCCCACACAGAAGTTTGCATGCAAGGATGTAAACGTATAAGGTGAAAGTGCTCCTGTAGTTTCATGTGATATAAATATCTTCTCTGAAGCCTTCAAACTGAGTCGCTGCAGCCTCCGAAAGAAGAAAGAGCAGCTGAAACAACCAACAGCTGACCGCCGTCCTCCGCTCAGTGGTGATGGTGCTGAAGTCAGTTGATTTTAATGAAAATTCAGCTTAGTTTTTCACATTTTGTGATTTATTTTGTACTTCAAAAATTATAAAAGTGGCGTTAATGTGTGCAGATTATCTTGCTGAACAAAACTTGAAAGTGCCATTAACCTTTGTTTTTCTCCAATAATTCAAAATGCAATGAAAAAATCCTGTTGGCTTTTTGTCAACTTCAGGATTGGTCTACAAAAAACATGTCGTCCCTGCAAAACTCTGTGTTTTGCATGACCTAAATTACCTAAATTAAGGTTGAAGGATGCATTTTTACCACTGTCGCGTTTCTATCCGTGATGCACTTCCATGCTTTGAACACCAGGGGGCGTGTAGAATACTGAATTACAGACAGAAGATGGTGAGAATGAGGCATTAAGATGTTCAAACTGTTGGTGGCATCAACAGAAAACATGGAAGCTGCAGACAAATATCAAACACAAACCTCCATCTGCAGAACTTCTTCTCTGTGGTTCCACTGTCACTCTGCACATGAATCTGCCTTTGTTCTGTTAACTCAGAACAAACGAGTGTTGAAGAACTCCGTTAGAAAAGTCCACACAGAAGGGACACACATGGAGCGATATTAGAGATATTATTAATGGTGTTAGACCTGAAAAATGACTCAACATGTGTAGAATAGAGACACACTGAGGCCTTCACTTTAACATTATTAAAGTCTGTTAAAACACATCTGCAGCCTCCTCTGGTTTCATTTTAACATAATTAATGTTTTTGTTGCATTGTGTGATAAGATGTAACGCAGCACAAGAGCTTGTTTCTCACAAGGAGACAGAAATGTTGAGCAGATGTTGGTTTTTAATTAAGAATCAGTAGATTACTGACAGATGACATAATGCTGATAATCCATACGCGACATATTTATCTACTGTGCATCAGGATGAAGTGAGAACTTTAGATATGAGACGTTCTCACCGGTGATGCACTTTATTTTGTGACCTGCAGCAGCAATTTCACCCTCAGTTAGTGTAAAATGCATCATGCATGCAGAAAAGTTTATCATTTCTTAAGTTGATATTTGCTGAATGATAACTGTTTTGTTTCTGCAGCCGGAGCACACCTGATCGGATTTTAGGGATGCTAATCATTAATGGTACGACAAAAGTAAAATACAACTTGTGGGGTCAACATGTGCAGCTGTATGAGCTGTTTGTCAGCCTGAAAGCTCTCTGTGTGGCTTTGAGCTCTCTGTTGTGCACTCCATCATGAGAGACACAAACAGAATGGAAAAAAAAGAGCTACCACTAGCCATTTTATCAAGTAGGACCAAAGGGTTCAACTGAAAGTCCTGAAACTGGCTTTTCATACCTGCTGTTAACACGTCCTGGGTCACACAAAAAAAGCTTTTTCCCCAAAACCTTAGAGAAGTCATTTTTTTTTTTCCTAATCACAAGGACAAAAGACCCCTATGAAGCGGCACTAGAAGATCGGTGGACCTCGCCCGGCACAGGTAAACCGGGGCCCCCTCCTGGAGCCAGACCCGGGAGGGGAGCACGCAGGCGAGCGTCTGGTGGCCGGGCTTTTGTCCATGTCTTGTCTGTACTTATACACCAAACAGCAGTTCGTAGTACCTGGCCACAGTACACTGCTCAGCCTCCCCGGAAAAGTCTACTCCAGGGTGCTGGAAAGGAGGCTCCGGCCGATTGTCGAACCTCAGATTCAGGAGGAACAATGTGGCTTCCGTCCTGTTCTTTTGGCTTCATCAAGCCGGGACCTCCAGCACTCGTTGGGGCGGTTTGCAGCCGAGTGTGAAGCGGTTGGGATGAGAGTCAGCACCTCCAAGTCTGAGGCCATGGTTCTCTTCCCGAAAACGGTGGACTGCCCCCTCTGGGTGGAGAGAGGTACTGCCTCAAGAGAAGGAGTTCAAGTATCTCGGGGTCTTGAGGGTAGAACGGAGTGTGAGGTGGACAGGCGGTTTGGTGCGGCGTCAGCAGTGATGCAGGCGTTGTACCGGACCGTCGTGGTGAAGAAGGAGCTGAGCCGGAAGGCAAAGCTCTCGATTTACCGGTCCATCTATGTTCCAACCCTCACCTATGGTCAGGAGGTTTGGGTAGTGACCGAAAGAGCAAGATCGCGGATACAAGCGGCTGAAATGAGCTTCCTCTGTAGGGTGGCTGGGCTCAGCCTTAGAGATAGGGTGAGGAGCTCAGACATCTGGAGGGAGCTTGGAGTAGAGCCGCTGCTCCTTCTCCTCTAAAGGAGTCAGCTGAGGTGGTTTGGGCATCTGGTAAGGATCCTCCCGGCGCCTCCCGTTAGAGGAGTTCCAGGTCCAGCTGGTAGGAGGCCCCGGGGAAGACCCAGAACATGGTGGAGGGATTATATCTCTCTCCTGGCCTGGGAACGCCTCGGGGTCGTTGTGGCTGGGGAGAGGGGCGCCTGGAAGGCCCTGCTCTTAACCTGCTGCCCCCGCGACCCGGCCCCGGATAAGCGGAGGAAAATGGATGGATGGATGGATGGATAATCATAAGGAAATTGCTGCCTTAAGTGAATATAAAGTATGCAGAATCGCTCGGCGTGGGCGAGAGTATCAAACAAATCCAAGACTTTCACCCAGGAGGTTCGTGTCCTGTGTGAAAACAAAAGCCAACAATGTTATTTAAAGTAACATCAATTAATATTTGATTTAACATTGTCACTTGTAAGAACTACTGGCATTTAAGCTTGTTCATTCTTACTTTTACATGCATTTATTTTACTATTTAAACTGTCTTTATAACGCCTTAATAGTAGTTTTTTTAACCTAACCTTAGTGAGGCAGTTTTTTTGTTGTGAAATCATGAGGAAACTGAAGCCTTTTTACTAAACATAACTGATGTTTTCTCAGTGATCACCCATTGAATGAACTGATAACAACCTTGTCAACCTGCCAGCAGGCGGATCAGGCTTCTACTCACCCATTCTATTGGAATGATAACCGCTGCTAAATCCTCATTTTTAGAGTGTGATAACACTTTAAGACTAGGACAGAGAGTGGAAGGTGTGCATTAACAGAGTGGAACAAAAACCTGACTGACAGTCTGATAAGAGAAGATTAAATGCGTGTCTGCAGACACAGAAAGTATATCAGAGTCTGCATGAACGAGGGTCAGCTACCGGTTGAAGGAAAAGTCCGTTCAAGTGGATAAAAGTCTTCATCTACCAGCTGATCCATCATGTTTAGTGTGAGTCCTGATCCATCACAGTCCTGCTGTGGATCTGGGTTCAGTTCAGGTTCCCCCTGAAGGATTTGACTCAGCTAACGTGGGTGTTTCTGCAGCTGTAGCAGGGTGCAGTAGCAGCTTTGAGCTCATGTGATGAAAGTGATGGTTTTCTGGAGAGGGTGATAACAAGTCGGACACCTGAAGGGGGTCCTGGTTGCTGTCTGTGCTCCTCTGGTCTAATCCCCAGTGTCATTAGAGCAATTTCAGTCTTTATTAGAGCCCATTAGCCGGCTCTCAGCCCCAGCAGAGAAGAATGAGAAACAGGAAGAGACGATAAGTCGATGAAAGCTTCTGGAGACGAGTCAGGAGAGAAAACAGCCTGCAGGAACACGTCGGGAACAGAAAGAAAGGTGGAAGACACCAAGACTCAGCTGCTGCTCACTTTGGGGTCACGAGATGATTTCTGGGGGTCGCCAAATCATTTTGGAAGTCAGCTCTGTCTCCACTGTGTTAAAGTGTTCATGTGTTAATGTGTTTTAGTCTTTTTGGTCATTTCATGTCCTTTTTTTTGGTCATTTTTTGTCATTTTGTGGTCAATTTAAGTCCTTTTTTTTTAAATGTATGTAACTTTTTGGTCATCTTGTGTCTTCTTTGATCAATTTGTGGTCATTTTGTGGTCAATTTGAGTCCTTTTTGCTTAATTTTATGTAACTTTTTGGTCATTTTTTGTCATTTTGTGGTCAATTTGAGTCGTTTTTTTTTATTTTATGTAACTTTTTGGTCATTTTGTGTCTTTTTTTGGTCATTTTGTGTCATTTTGCGGTCAATTTTAATCCTTTTTTGCTTAATTTTATGTACCTTTTTGGTCATTTTCTGTCTTTTTTTTGTCATTTTGTGTCATTTTGTGGTAAATTTTTGTCCTTTTTTGCTTAATTTTATGTAACTTTTTGGTCATTTTGTGTCTTTTTTTGGTCAATTTGTGTCTTTTTGTGGTCATTTTGTGTCATTTTGCGGTCAATTTTAGTCCTTTTTTGCCTAATTTTATGTAACTTTTTGGTAATTTTGTGTCTTTTTTTTGGTAATTTTGTGTCAATTTGCGGTCAATTTGAGTCCTTTTTTTAAATTTTATGTAACTTTTTGGTAATTTTGTGTCTTTTTTTGGTCAATTTGTGGTCATTTTGTGGTCAATTTGAGTCCTTTTTGCTTAATTTTATGTAACTTTTTGGTCATTTTGTGTATTTTTTTGGTCAATTTGTGTATTTTTGCGGTCATTTTGCGGTCAATTTTAGTCCTTTTTTGTTTAATTTTATGTAACTTTTTGGTCATTTTGTGTCTTTTTTTGGTCATTTTGTGGTAAATTTGATTCTTTTTTGGGTATTGTTACTTTCCAAAGAGTCTCTGTCTTGAAGCTGACTGTTACACACTCAGGAGGTCAGAATGGACCTTTAAACTGATAGCAAAGGACTTAGATTAAAAGTAACAATAAAATATAAAAAGACATATAAATGCCCCCGGACCCGGCTAGATGGTTTGGTTCGATACTTTAATTGTCAGTACCATATCATTAATTACTGTGATGTGGATCTCCTTTTAACTGAATGCTAATATGTCATCATACATGATGCATCAGAGCGTTTTGCCGCCCCGTCCCTGCAGGGACTCGCTCTGGGAGGAAGATATTCCTCGAATTCCTCTGAATGGAAAAAGGAGTTTGTTGCAGTACGTGATGTTAGTAACGTTGACTTCATGTGACCCTCTGATGATCTCCGCTATCTGTCCAAACATGTGGTTTCACTTGAACTTGTCTTTTCTTTTCTCACATGTCACTGCAGCGTCAAGTGTCTCTCTGGTCCTCAAGTCAGTTCCACTCACACTGGAGCGTGACACAGCAGCGTTTATATAGTGCACTACAGTCATGGAAAAAATGATCAGACCGCCCTTGTTTTCTTAATTTTCTTGTTCATTTTAATGTCTGGTACAACTAAAGGTTCATTTGTTTGGACAAATATAATGATAACAACAAAAATAGCTGATAAAAGTTTAATTTAAGAGCTGATATCTAGACATTTAACATAGTTTTATTGATAATGATTTTGGTTATTATCAATAAAACCATGGGAAATGTCCAAACATGTTGGCTATTTGTCATGACTCTAGTTTCATCATTTATATATATATATATATATATATATATATATATATATACCGTGTTGTGTGTGGAAGGCTTTGTGTCTTTTTTAAAAATTATTTTGTGTCTTATTTTTAGTAATTCTGTGTCTTTTTTAAATAATTTTGTTTCTTTTTGGGGTCATTTTATGTCTTTTTTAAATAATTGTATGTCTTTTTAAAAAATAGTTTTGTGTCTTTTTTAAATAATTTTGTGTCTTTTAAAAAAAAATAATTTTGTGTCATTTTTTTGGCAATTTTGTGTACTTTTTTTTAGTAATTCTGTCTCTTTTTGGTCATTTTGTGTCTTTTTGGGGTCATTTTATGTCTTTTTAAAATAATTTAGTGTCTTTTTTTTTTACAATGTTGTGTCTTTTTTCAAATAATTTTGTGTCTTTTTTTTAAATAATTTTGTGTCTTTTTTTTAATAATTGTATGTCTTTTTAAAAAATAATTTTGTGTCTTTTTTTAAAGATAATTTTATGTCTTTTAAATAAAAAAAAATTGTGTCTTTTTTAAATAATTGTATGTGTTACAACCCAGTTGTTGTCTAGGGGAAAGGGAAGAAACACAACACCGGTGTACTCATGCAAATACAGATTTTATTGTATAATAGCAGAATAAAACAAAGGTAACGAAAAGAGAACCTTCTTCAGGCTAGATACAAGGTGTTGTAATGTGAGGCAATGAACAAAGGGCAAAGGGTGGCGCCAACTCATAAAACAAACAAACTAAAACAATCTTCCTAACTCGATTTTTCCCCCCAAAACTATCTTACTTAAAACACAACAAACAAAGGAACTCTGGCTGACTACGCTTACTCTTAATCTATACAAACTAAAATACAGCAATGCAACCACCCATAAACTAGTGAGTCTAACAAAGGTAATACTCGAAGTGTCATGTGAATAAATGTGAAAAAGAAAACCTAAACCTAATGCCCAATAAACAGTCCAACAACACGAGTGCCTCAATTTAACAATACCCACACTAGGTTTTTCAAATACCTTCTTAACAGATCAAGAAACACACTTTACACAAGCCATGCAAAGACAAAGAAGAAGGGGCGTCCACAGCCCCGCGAAGCTGCTCTTAAGGCCGAGCTGGAGGCAGGTGCGGCAGCTGATTGGACGCCAGACCAACGAGCGGACAGAGGGCGGAGCCAGGGGAACTCTCGATCCGGCCTTCGGTGGAGGCGTGACCCAGCGGGGATTCCCTCTTGCGGAGCCAGTGACGCTGCTGCGGTCCTGAGGCACAACCACAACAAAACCAAAAGCACACGTACCCCAAGGACGTAACAGTATGTCTTTTTAAAAAATAATTTTGTGTCTTTTATAAAATAATTTTGTGTCTTTTTAAAAAAATAATTTTGTGTCATTTTTTTGGCAATTTTGTGTACTTTTTTTTAGTAATTCTGTCTCTTTTTTGGTCATTTTGTTTCGTTTTTGGGTCATTTTGTGTCTTTTTTTTTTATAATTTTGTGTCTTTTTTAATAATTTTGTGTCTTTTTTTGGTCATATTGATACTGTCTCCTAGGTAATTTCAGTTTGAGACTCCTGCTTTAAGGCCAACTGAGAGTTCACAGCAGAACTTTTTACCTTCTTCAGAGTTAAATATTAACTCTGAACAGTCAAAAACACACTTCTACCTATTATTCTTCGGGGCATTTCTGTTTTTCTGCACAATAAATCACTCGTGCTGCGGATGTTTTCTATTTTCTTAACTTTGTGCTGAGGCGGTTGTCAAAAAAATTAAATTTCAGAGTGGAGTTTTGTGTTATTTTTCCCCAAACTGAGCCTGAGTCTTTATAACAAGCGACAGATCCCATCTGCTTTATTCAGGAGGAACATCTAACACAGCTGCTCAACACACAAAAACAACAAATGAAACACAGAAGACACAAATAAAAATGATGCAATGGATCAAAATCTTGCATTTGAAGCATTTTTCCCCGCTGAAGAGACTCCATGTAGCATGATAATATTTTTATTGTTGCTTTTATGTCTCGCACAAACATCATCAAAATAATACTGCCGTCATAAAGTTTCACAAGAGCGTTTAGTTTGAGTCTGAAATAAAGAGAATTACACATTGAATCACTTCTTCCTGCAGCAGTAACGGAGGTAATTACATCTTAACTTGGGTGAGACAAACCTGTAACATATTTTCTGAGGAACATTGTTTATTTGTTGTGTTTATTAGACGATGTTGTGGTAAACAAATCGACCACGATGTTCCCGCTCGACTCCACATGTCGGAAAACGTGACGAGTTCAGGTCAGAGATGTTTTATTACGGCAGGAAGGAGAATAAAGTTAAAGAATCCAGAATGAGTCTGAGAAGCTCTACGTCAGGGGTCTCAAACTCAAAATACCTGGGGGCCGCTGGAGGCATCAAAATGACCAAAAAAAAAAAAAAAAGACACAAAATGACAGAAAAAAACCTCAATTACTTAAAAAGACAAAATGACCAAAAAAAGACACAAAATTATTTAAAAAAGACACAGAATTACCAAAAAAGACACAAAATTACCAAAAAACAGACATGAAATTATGAAGAAAAGACACAAAATGACAAAAAAAAGACAAAACATTTACTAAAAAAGACACCATTTTTTTTCAACACATAAATACAAAATTCAAAAAGCACATAAAAAAACAAAAACATACACAAAATTACAGAAAACAAAAATAAACACACACACACACACAAACACAAAACAAAAAAACACAAGTTTTTTTTTTTTTTTTTTACAAAAAACACACAAGAAACACACAAAAACACACAAAAAAATTAAAAATTACAAAAAACACACAGAACACACATAAAAAAACACACAAAAAAATTCCAAAAACACACAAAAAAATACTAAAACCACACAAAAAAAACAGTAAACACAAAAGATTGCATTAAAAAAATGTTGAGACGCACACTGCAAAATCTGAAAAATCTCTACAAAAAATTAAAATCATGTCACACTTGGTCGTGGTGATTTTTACTTTTTTTTTTACATCTTTCAAGATGTGATATATTTTCTTATAAGTTATTGTTTGTATGTAAGGCTACTTGTTATTCTTCAAATGTATTTTGTTCATTGAGACATGGAAACTTCTGCTTTCGTGGACTCCAGAGGGTCAAATTAAACTATTATCAGCTATTTTTGTTATCATTATATGAAAAAAGGTGGTCTAATATATTTTCTCATGACTATATGATAAAT
This sequence comes from Centropristis striata, assembly GCF_030273125.1. Taxonomy (NCBI): domain Eukaryota; kingdom Metazoa; phylum Chordata; class Actinopteri; order Perciformes; family Serranidae; genus Centropristis; species Centropristis striata. The sequence continues at coordinate 32,450,936 of NC_081534.1, forward strand.
AATACAATTTATAATACGTTTTTTGAGTCAAGCTGCAGATTCCTCCTGAAGGAACCTTGAAGGAACCTCGTGGTCGTGTGAAGGAACCTTCTCCTTCACCTGATGGCAGACGAGGGGAAGAGTTCACTCACTTCATAAATCACACAATTTATGTTCCTCCCTCAGACAGAAGCAGGGAAAAGTGAGTCCAGCGTCATCGTTTATTATCGTGGCAGAAAGAAACCGGTCAGACAGAGATGAATGGAGATGAATGGAGGCTGTTAGGCTGCAGAGGCCCAGAGGAGCAGAAGGAGGCTCAATGGAGCTAAACGGAGCTCATTATGGAGATGAGGAGCTGGTGGAGCTGAGCCCAGAAGGAGCTCAGCATCTCTGTTGTTATTCCCTCAGTTTGTCCTGAAGGTTCATGATTGGCACTAAAGTCCCTCACGTACTCTCTAATGCAGGGGTCTCAAACTCAAGTTACCTGGGGGCCGCTGGAGGCAGTATCAAAATGACCAAAAAAAGACACAAAATGACAAAAAAAAGACACAAAATGACAGAAAAAAAACTAAATTACTTAAAAAAGACACAAAATTACTAAAAAAATAAATAAAAAAAAAGACACAAAATGACAAAAAAAAAGACACAAAATGACAGAAAAAAAATTAAATTACTTTAAAAAGACACAAAATTACCAAAAAAAGACACAAAAAAGACACAAAATTACAACAACAAAAAAAGACACAAAACTACTAAAAAAAGACACAAAATTACCAAAAAAAGACACAAAATTACAAAAAAAAGACACAAAATTACTAAAAAAAAAAAAGACATAACATTACCAAAAAAAGACACAAAATGACATTACATAACATTTCCACTTCTTCCGGTTACGGAAAATAATAAACGGTCCGGTAGCAGCTGACTTTCTTTTTGTTAACGTCGTCATAGAAACAAGTGAAACAAAGCTCCAGCTGGAGCAATAAAGGGACCTTCCACACACAACACGGTAAAGAGACATTCATATAAAACTCACATTAAACTTTCATATCAAGGTGAGGGCCACAAAATATCGTCATGAGGGCTGTAATTGGCCCGCAGGCCGCGAGTTTGAGACCCATGCTCTAATGTTGTCTTTCCTTCTTGACATGAAGCAGAAAATGAACCGGGACATAAGTTTCCCTCATTAATCAAACTTTAACACGTCATTGTTTCTTCTTTTTAATCCTCTCTGGGTTACTCTTTGCTCTGTGAAACAGCCTGGTAGAGGAGTTCTATCAGCTGGGAGATCCTTCCTCCGTTTTCAGCTGCAAAACAAAACTTTATCTCAGCGAGAATCTGAAAACGTTTTCTCCCGTGAACACATTTATCATCAGGATCATCCAGTGGGACAGAAGTTTGGACTCATAATAATAAAGTCTGATTTGTTCTTGTTGTTGTAAAATAAAACTAAAAATAAGACACTGAGACGGCAGGAAACAGACAGAATTAAATCTCATTTTAGACTGTTAGAACATCCTGAAAAACTAAAAGGTTCAAACCAAATATTTAAAGAAGTTAGGAACAAGATTTGATCAAGTTTTATGTTCTAAAGTTGTGCAAAACACTGCAGACAGAGGAAAGATACAAAATATAAAAACAGACACAAAAATACTTCAAATGAATATAATTAAAACCAACTAGCTAGAAGTAGTAAGACATGTGAATTGAACCCATTAAAAAGTGAAAATAAAACTAGATTAATGATAATTTAGAGCAACAGTTGACCAATAAAAAGATGTGTTTATACAAAAAATTAAGAATAAAACAAGACAAACCTGCTCCTTTTTTAAATGAGCTAGCATTAGCAACAGATTGCATCAATGTTAATATTATTTATAGAGTTTGCAGCCATTTCGCTGATGTTGTTTTGTTTTGTTTTTTACATTTGTGACTCATAATTACTGTCTACACAACATGACATGAACTCAAAATGATAAGGCCTCTGGACACAGTAAGCTGGAGAACACTGAAGAGCATTTAGCAGCGAGAGAGATATTTACTAATAGTATAAACAAATCAAAAGTGTGAAGTAGGAGACCAGAAAAGTTATGAAAGTAAAAAGTAAGTCTCAAATTATGTTATTATTATGTTTTAAGGATAACCCTGTTCTCCATTGTTACATATTTTATATGTATGCTGCAGCTGGAGAGATTCACTTCACTCAGAGAACCAAGGTTACAACGTAACCATGCATTATTTATACAAGTTGTTTTGGTGCTTAACCTTTTTTTTCAGTGCTTAAAACAGCAGTTGTCACATGTTTGCAGCACGCTTTAAGAAATGTTAGTAACGTGTGTTAATGAGAACGAGTTGCAGTGGTTCAAACATACATGCTGATGTACATGTAGATATTTTTATATTATCTGTGGTTTGCAGAAACTTGCTCAAAACCCTCTTGTTTCTTTCTGTCATCAGGACCAGGATCAGGATCAGGATCAGAGGTTCCTGGTGTTAAAGAGCAGCTGGACTCGGATCATCAGAACCAGAAACTTACTGTTTATATTTATGTTTGGATATGATACAGTTTGTTTAAATTACCAACAATTTCCAGTTGATTCCCAATAAATTCACATGAATTCCGCATAATTTATGATTTGGGATATTTCCAGAATTCTCCAGCTTAACTTCCCTTGGAAAGTTTCCTGGAAATTAACCAGAAATTTCCATTTGTTTGGACAAATATATATCTAGATATCAGCTCTTAAATTAAACTCTTATCAACTATTTTTGTTGTTATCATTATATTCGTCCAAACAAATGCACCTTTAGTTGAACCAGACATTATTTTTTTTCCCATGCTGTAGTGCATCAACAACAGAGCAGAATATTTATTAATCTGAGGTTTTATTCTCTGTAATCGTCACATTGTGCTGTGTGTGTGTGTGTGTGTGTGTGTGTGTGTGTGTGTGTGTGCGTCTGATGTCAGGTACTGGTTCTGGTGCTGAGTCAGTCTGAAGGGAGTCTGAGTTCAGGTTTTCCTCTGAAACATCTGGTTCACACCTGGATCTGGTTCCTGCAGCAGCTCAGACAGGAGCTCCATCAGTTTATCTGATCATCCACAACATTTATGCAACTCTACAAAAATGTTTAGAATCTGTATATATATATATGTATAATTCATAAATAATCCATCAGCCTTTTTCCTGCAGGTTTTTGTGCGTTTTAGTCCAATGCAAACAACAGGATCATTTAAATTCTAAAACCTCCTTCCAGAAAACATCCTGCATGTCCTGAGAGACAGCGAGCTCTGACTGCAGGTGAAACAACCTGAAGCATCATGAAGAGTCATGTCTCTTTAAAAATGTCATGATTCTACAATCACCTAATCTGACATAGAGACGGCCCCCAACAGATACCAATACTGTGAACCCGACAGTCTGATTAAAGTAGAGTTGTTCCAAAATTTCCACTTGAAGAAAACTAGGGTTGCAAAATTACAGGAATTTTTTAAAGTTGGAAACTTCCCATGGGAATTAATGGGAATAGATGGGAATAAACTGTGAATTGCCAAAATTGAAGGTTGGCCCTTAACAGGGAACTTAAATATAGTTATAGAAAATATAATATTTAATACATTTTAAAAACATTAAATTACTTTAACAAGACACAAAATGACAAAAAAGACACAAAATGACCAAAAAAGACACAAAATGACAGAAAAAAAGACACAAAATGACAGAAAAAAAACTAAATTACTTTAAAAAGACACAAACTGACACAAAAAAGACACAAAATGACCAAAAAAGACACAAAATTACCCAAAAAAGGACACAAAATCACAGAAAAAAACTAAATTACTTAAAAAGAAACAAAATAACAAAAAATAGACACAAAATGACCCAAAAAAGACACAAAATGACACAAAAAAAGGACACAAAATGACACAAAAAAACTAAATTACTTTAAAAAGACACAAACTGACACGACAAAGACACAAAATGACCAAAAAAGACACAAAATCACAGAAAAAAACTAAATTACTTAAAAAGAAACAAAATAACCAAAAATAGACACAAAATTATTTTAAAAAAGACACAAAATGACCCCAAAAAAATACAAAATGACCCAAAAAAGACACAAAGTGACAGAAAAAAACTCTATTACTTACTACTACTAAATATCGTCACGAGGGCCGCAACTGGCCCGCGAGCCATGAGTTTGAGACCCATGATGTAGTGCATCAACAACAGAGCAGAATATTGATTAATCTGAGGTTTTATTCTCTGTAATGGTCACATTGTGCTGATGGGAGTTCATGTTTCTGCACCAGATCTGTCAGCTGTCATCTTAATAAGCGGGTTGTTGACTTTTCATCTAGTCACGAGTGTGAACCTGCTAATTAAACTGGTTTAATCTGACATGAAGGCATCATTAGGATTAATGTGGTTTCTACCCGCTGCCACCCTCCTCATCCAGCTGTTTTTTTTTGTTTTTTTGGCCCTCGAGGATCAAAAAGCAGCAGAGTCGTCTCTTCATTTATCATCTAGTTTTTCCGGCTCCATCAGGCCTCTCCTCTCTCTGTTTCCTTCTCTCTGATTCCTTATTTACCACCTTTATTTCCAGCTGTTTCCATTCTAAAGCAGCGGAGCTTTCATGAGTTCTGTGTAAGTGGAGAAAGATGTGGAGGATGAATGGAGTGTGTGACTGTGTGGCTGTAAATATAATGCGAACGATCACACACGGACCCACAGAGTCGCTTTAAAGAGCAGAAAACTTCCCAGAATTTGTCATTGTGGCGACTTATTTACTGACGTGATACAAACAGGATCTGAGTGAGACGGTAAACTGTGTGACAGTCACAGCTGGAAACATCATGGAGGTAAAAAAAAAATAAATAAAAAGAAAGAAGAGAGAAATAACCAAAGTCCGGTGGCTCTGGAGCTCTTGGCTCAGGACACCAGCTACTGGTCAACACACAGCCAGACAACAGCACAGTGTGTGTGTGTGTGTGTGTGTGTGTGTGTGTGGGACACGGTTCACAGGAACAAAACAAAGACTTTTTTTTATAACGAAACAGTTTCCATTCAACAATATGTTTTATTATTATGATCATAGTTTACCTGGAAACAGCAGGAACTAACGGGAAGAAAGTAGAAAGAAGTGGGGAAGGTAACTGGATATCTATATATATATAGATATATACACACACATACACACATAGAATCAATAAAACAAAGTGGATACAATCCATGAAATATATATAGATAAAATGAGAGAGATAAAGAGACTCTTTAAACTTTTTAAAACCTCTTTAGTTCAGATAAGGTCAAAAGAACAGGCTTAGAAAATACAACTTCTGGACAAAACTTCCATCAACAAAGAGCGCTTCCTCTTAACTTCTTGTCTTTTGGCATCTATGTGCATTTATTTACTTTTTATTTTACTTTAAGAACCCCTAACGAGGAACTTCTTAGCCCTAACCTTAGAGAAGAAGTTTTGCAGCGTAAATTGAACAAAACAGCTTTTTTTTCTGTGCCTTAACTGAATGAAACTGAAAGTGAAATGTAACAAATCTATCTGTTTCTACAGCTGCACCTGATTCAGGCTCCGTTTACATGATGACGGTCTGAACAGAAGACACAAAAGTGGCGTCGCGTCTTCACTTTTTATTCCTCGTTTAGACGAGCGTTTTCGGGAGGAAATCTGCTGCATACGGTGACGCAAAAGTGTGTGGAATGTGATTGTATGCAGCCAGGCGGCATCACTTAAAGCCATAAGAGCATCTTTGGGCATGCAGAAGTTTTCACGCCACACATTTTCATCAGCTACTCCTTCCACAAAGTTCTCCTCCATCACTAGATCTCCCAGGTCTCGTTCACAGCCGTCTGGCTCCTCCCACCAATCGCTGCATCCAGAATGTGATGGAGGTAATTCCAGATCCTTCTCTGTTCACTAATACTATCTGTACATATCCTGTACATTTGGTGGAAAGACTCCTGTAAGTTTATTAGAGCTGCCAGAGCAGCTTGAAGGTCCCACCATGGAAATAATCCCACGTTTGTTTATTTCCTGTCCTGGAGCATGTATGTGACGTAAACACATACGTGACGTGAGCAGATCAGATCAGAGTTTTGTGTCTTGTCAGTGTAGACGACACGCTACGGAGGAGAGGATTCAACTTTTCCACTTTGGAGGGTGGTTTCAGATTTTTGCGTCTTTAAGCCCCCAAAACGCCGTCACCGTCTAAACGAAAGGCACTTCCGATAAAATATTTTGTCGTTTTCACCCGCGAGCGTCCTCATGTAAACGGGGCCTGAGAAAGCCTCTCTCTCTCTCTCTCTCTCTCTCTCTCTCTGTCTCTCTCAGGTGCTTCTGATCAGGTGATTAGTGTTTGGCCCCGCCCCCTCTGTTGTTTAAGAGGCTTCAGCAGGAGGAGGAGAAGCTCTCTGAGCATTTGGTGTGTTTCTTGTGAAGATGGAGGTCTGCTAGTCCAGTTTTTAAAGTTTTGTTTGTCAGTTTAGTTTTAGTTTGTTTGGCTCGAGGGGGCGACACTCAGGTTTAGAGCGTGATCAGGTGTTTATGCTATATATTAGTTTAAAGAGCTAGAATAAACTCAGATGGTTGGGATGCTATAAGGAGCTCAGCGCGGCTCTTTTTCTCTAATTTTCTCAGCTACTATTGGACTCCTCCTGAGCCGTTTCAGTCTGTGTGAGTCTGCAGGTGTTGAGCAGCTCCTCTCAGATAAACAACCAGCAGGAAGTTAACGGAGTAAACGCACATTTCCTGAGCCACCATGTAGCGATTAACCCAAACCATTAACCTGTTAGCTGTGACACGCTTCATTTAGCTCCATGATGAGGAAACGATGAGACCTGGAGCACTAAAAGCAGAAGCTGAGACACACAGAAACACTCATCCTGCCTTACAGATCCTTTTATTTATTTATTTCACTCATTTCTCATGCAACTATTTCCCCACTTTCTGAAAAATGGTGGGAAATGTTACCATCTTGAGTTTTTGGCACATGTTCTTGTTTTCTGCTGTCAAACTGAAGCTCAGATTCGCATTTTTCTGCACATGTGCTCCTCTTTCTCTCTCTGCTGTCTGTTTGTGAGGTATCCTTGTTAAAGTGAGTGACATCAAAAGAGGGAAAGTGGCAGATGGGCACAGATGAACAAGGGATGTGTTTGTTTTTGTCACATCTGTGTGTCTTTTCTGGGACAACAGACACTCGTGTTTAGTTGTTCTTTTGTTTCCAGAGCCCATGAATCACAGAGATGCTTATCCACCATCGTTTCTGTCTTCTTCTGTTTTATTTATTCCAAGAAGTAGACCACAAAACATGCTGGAAACGACTTCTTCTTTTGTTAAAGAACACTGTGCTCTGTCGTTTCATTAACACCTGGAAGCTGTTCAGTATGACTCCAGGTTTAGGAAGGAAAAGTTGCTTTTTTCCTCTTAAAAACCAGACACAAACCCACATCCAGACACAAAGCTTCAAGCTTTTATCTTCTACGTGTGGTTCAGTGTTGGACCAGACACATGACTGTCCTCAATGTTAATTATGTGCTGTTTTTTTCTGGTGACGAAGCAACAAATGTAGTTTTATAAAACTAGATTCAGGAGCAAAGACCACATTAAAACACATCACATTTCTGCACAAAAGTAAACTACTTAATCACACCTGATTCATCACCTTCTCCTCTAACTGGTGTCACGATCCCCCTTCCCCAAATCCTCTTTCACGTACGATCCGCGGTTGTAAAAAAGGTGCAGTTTCTGTGGATTTATGTTGTTAAACCACTAAGCTAGGTTTAGGGCAAAAAACTCATGGTACGGCATTATAAAAGACAGTTTAAACAGTAAATAGATGCACGTAAATGCCAGAAATGAAGTAGTTACAAGGGTCACATGACTACTGCAAGTTAGGTAAAAAATGCAAGTTACATAAAACAATACAAGTTACTTAAAACAACGCAAGTCACGTAAAAAACGCAAGTTACGTAAAAACGCAAGTTACGTTAAAAAATGCAAGTTACTTAAAAAAGGCAAGTTACGTAAAAAACGCAAGTTACGTAAAAACGCAAGTTACGTAAAAAAACGCAAGTTACGTAAAAACGCAAGTTACGTAAAAAAACGTAAGTTACGTAAAAAATGCAAGTTACGTAAAAAACGCAAGTTACGTAAAAACGCAAGTTACGTAAAAAAAACGCGAGTTACGTAAAAAACGCAAGTTACGTAAAAAACGCAAGTTACGTAAAAAACGCAAGTTACGTAAAAACGTAAGTTACGTAAAAAAATGCAAGTTAATTAAAAAAGGCAAGTTACGTAAAAAATGCAAGTTACGTAAAAAACGCAAGTTACGTAAAAAAACGCAAGTTACTTAAAAAAGGCAAGTTACGTAAAAAAACGCAAGTCACGTAAAAAACGCAAGTTACGTAAAAAACGAGAAGAGGGTTAGGTGGGTATATAAGGGAAGGCTGGAAGTGGTGCAGTTGAGGTGAGATCCTACTCCTCAAACTCTGCTACATACAGTAGCTCCAATTAGGTGCAGATAAAGATACTACGACTCTTCTCACTCTGACAAACACAACCTCAAACCTCCTGAAACACCAACTATAACAGCACAGCAACATAACATATGTTTAAGGAGATAAAGTAACACTTAACTAAACATGAACCCTCTCCACCTGACAGCTGCAGCCCAAAACTAGATTTTATTAATGGACAGGAGTCCATGAAAGCGTCGGAGCACGACACCTCATGACGTTGCAACGTAAAAACGTTCAGCAGCATGTTTCCCTGCTGGCAGCTTCACTCTAAAGTTTTGGCTTTTACACAAGTTTCCATATCCAATTAAGCTCATCAACTCTTTTTCAGCAAAGGTAAAAACCACCTCGACCAAGTGTAACATGATTTTACTGAAGTTTTTGCAGAGATTTTATTGAATTTTGCAGTGTGTATTCAGCATTTTAATGCAATCTTTTGTGCTTTGTGATTTTTGTGTGTTTTTATGTGTTTTTTGTGTTTTTTATGTGTTTTTTTTCCTGTGTTTTTTTTCCATTTTTTGTGTTTTTAGTGCGTTTTTGTGTATTTTTTTTGTGTTTTTTTTGCCATTTTTGTGGTTTTTTTGTGCTTTTATGTGTTTTTTATGTATGTTTTTTAAGTAAGTCAAAGTCGTTAAAGTCGTTTATAGAGGCAGAATGAAAAATAGTCAAAACTCTTCAAAATAGCCCCAAACTCCAAAGGGTTAATAAAGTGATAAAGTGGGTTAAAAAATAATTGTCGGACATGTTGAAGTTGTGCTAAGAAAATACCAAATACCAAACATGGGTATAGTAAATATTATGTGATATATCAGACCCCGGAGGGTTAATGGACAGGAGTCCACAAGCTACAAACAAGTACAATTACTAGTAATGCAACAAATTAATGTTCAAAGGAAGGAAAAATAACTAGCAAGAAATTGAGCCAAACACTGGACTTTGTGTTGGTTCATTCAGCTCAAAAAGTTTCCTGTTTCATGTCGACTTCTCATTGAATAAAATCCTTTTAAAAAAAGTCTGTGCAACCAGCTGCTGCTGCTGCATGAGGAGAGTCTGCAGCTCTTTCTGCCTCTGATGACCCACGTATCCTAAACATGCACATTTAGATGTAGAATCACCCTCTCCAGCTGATAAAATAAAAAATAACTTCTCCCAGCAGCAGCTGTGAGAAATATTACTCCTCTGTGTTAATGATGACATCATGGGTAAAAACATACCAACACGTGTGAACAATGTATGTGAGGACGAGGCTCTTTTGAGGTTTTTCCAGGTGCATTCGAGGCCTTCTTCTTTTATTCGCCCGCCTTTTGTTATGATATAAACACACAACACATAAAGTTTAATGGTTCCCTGGTGCCTTGGTGCTCTCCGCCCGCCGCTCGCCTTGTTTCCATTACCTCGTCAGCATCATACCAGCCCCATCCCCCCACCGAGAGCTCCTCTATGGCAGCTATTCTCAACCTGGGGGTCCCGACCCCAATTGGGGTCTTAAGATGATTTCTGGGGGTCGCCAAATCATTTTAGAAGTCAGCTCTGTCTCCACTGTGTTAAAGTGTTCATGTGTTTTAGTCTTTTTGGTTATTGAATGTCTTTTTTTGGGTCATTTTGTGTCTTTATGGGGTCATTTTGTGTCTTTTTTTGGTCATTTTGTTTCTTTTTTTGGTCATTTTGTGTCTTTTTGGTCATTTTGTGGTTTTTTTGGTCATTTTGTTTCTTTTTTGGGCCATTTTGTGTCTTTTTTTGGTCATTTTGTTTCTTTTTTTGGGGTCATTTTGTGTCTTTTTGGTCATTTTGTGTCTTTTTTTGGGTCATTTTGTTTCTTTTTTGGGTCATTTTGTGTCTTTTTTTGGTCATTTTGTTTCTTTTTTTGGGGTCATTTTGTGTCTTTTTGGTCATTTTGTGTCTTTTTTTTTTGGGTCATTTTGTGTCTTTTTTGGGTCATTTTGTGTCTTTTTGGTCATTTTGTGTCTTTTTTTGGTCATTTTGTTTCTTTTTTTGGTCATTTTGTGTCCTTTTTTTGGGTCATTTGAACTGTGCGTGTGAGATTCTGTTCAGTGAGCGGGGGTCGCGGACAACATGCATATTAAATTGGGGGTCGTGACTCAAAAAGGTTGAGAAGTACTGCTCTACGGGACATCTGAGCCGAGCCATGTGCACAGTCCAAACCGCCAACAACAGGGACCCTGAAGAACCCGAGTCTGGTTCTGGGGATGACGGGACTTTGTGCCGGATCAAAGAGGATCCTGACCTCAGACCAACACAGAGTGGCAGCTCTGCAGCTGAAGCAGAAACATATTATCGTTTCTTTTCTCCCACTCACTGAACACCAGGCTGGGCTTACGGGGATGTATTTTATAGTACGGGCTGCGCTTATTACTTCCTCCGCTTTACTGCCAGAGAAAGAGAGAGAGGCTTTCTGAATCAGGTGCAGCTGTAGAAACAGATAGATTTGTTACATTTCACTTTCAGTTTCATTCAGTTAAGGCACAGAAAAAAAATGCTGTTTTGTTCAATTTAAGCTGAAAAAATTCTTCTCTAAGGTTAGGGCAAAAAAGTCCCTGGTTATGTATGAAAAAAGAGTTTTACTAAATTAAAATAAATACCAAAAGTAAAGTATTTCGGAAGAAGCGCTCCTTGTTGATGGACGTTTTGTCCAGAAGTTGTATTTTCTAAGCCTGTTCTTTTGACCTTACCTGAACTAAAGAGGTTTTAAAAAGTTTAAAACAGCAATTGTAACGTTTTACAATGTGTAGACACCCAGTTTGACTGCAGGCAGACTATGGATGGATGGATGGATGGATGGATAGTTTTATTGGATGGATGGATGGATGGATGGATGGATGGATGGATGGATGATGGATGGTTTTATTGGATAGATGGATGGATGGATGGATGGATGGATGGATGGTTTTATTGGATGGATGGATGGATGGATGGATGGATGGATGGATGGATGGATAGTTTTATTGGATGGATGGATGGATGGATGGATGGATGGATGGATGGATGGATGGATGGATGGTTTTATTGGATGGATGGATGGATGGATGGATGGATAGTTTTATTGGATGGATGGATGGATGGATGGATGGTTTTATTGGATGGATGGATGGATGGATGGATGGATGGATGGATGGTTTTATTGGTTGGATGGATGGATGGATGGATGGTTTTATTGGTTGGTTGGATGGATGGATGGTGTTATTGGATGGATGGATGGATGGATGGATAGTTTTTTTGGATGGATGGATGGATGGATGGATGGATGGATGGATGGATGGATGGATGCACCTTAAATGCCAAAAGTTAAGTAATTATGAGGACAGCATTATTATGGAAAAATGACATAATGTTCATAAGGCACACTGCAGTTAGGTCACAAGTTCTTTTGTTTTCACACAGGACACACAAACCCGGGTCTCCTAGGTCAAAGTCCTGGTTTGTTTGACCCACCTAAGAGCGACTTTTTGTGCTTTATAGTCCGCTTCCTTGCTTCCTCTTCGCTTTCTCACACGCTAAACAACATTACGACATTAACATCGCTTTCCTTTAATGAGCTGATAATGACCTACTGGCCTACCAGCAGGTGGAGCAGACCCCTAGTCGTCTATAATTATGGGATGATAAATAAACACCCATTCAACAGTCTGAATGCAGTCAAATGAGGTGACAGAGACACAGATATTCCCATAAAAAATAAACCTCATGGTGTGCGGGAAAAATAAGAACCTCTACCCTTCCAAAAATAAAAGTCTCTAAAGTCTTAATCCACAGGAATTTAAAAGGCACTGTTCATAATTTGGTGCAACTGGTATAAATTCATAGACATCTGAAAGACAACAAGGAGCCACAACTAGAGAATGCTTTTATTTCATTTCATTTGGAAACCATCTTCAACAATATGTTGTATTAAAATGAGCTGACAACAAGTTTTCAAGCATTTAAAGTTAAGAAAAGTCTCTCAAATTTGTACTTGCAACTTTTCCAGCCCTGTGCAGGAGAAAGAGGGTGCAGCTGACGTCAGATTAGGTGTTTTTTTGCATCTGTCTCTGGCCTTTCTGCTGCAGACTAAACCTCCTCTGGTGGTTCAGTGTGTGTCACATCTGTGTGACACATGAACAGCTGGCTCAGAAACACGACGGCTGTTTGTCAGAGAGAGAGACAAGTCTGTTCTGTTTCACTGTCACCGCGACCCGACGTCCACCAGAACACAGTAAACACATGTAGAACACAACTTAAACATCTACAACCAACAAACATACACTTAGTTAGTCCTGCAGAGTCTCACCAGGGTCTGACAGGCCTGCAAATAAAAAGCTTGTACATGTAAAGATGGAAAAACATCAAATATTTGAATCTATACAGACAAAGGAACTCTTGATTGTACAAAAACCAATTACTATAATAATACTATGCATTGATTTCTCAGCAGACGAGCGTTATCAGCTGACAGTTACCTGCAGTTTAATGTGAGTTTTATATGAATGGCACTTTGCTGTGTTGTGTGTGGAAGGTCCCTTTAATTACTGTAATTTTGTGTCTTTTTGTAATTAATGTGTGTCTTTTTAAAAATAATAATTTTGTGTCTTTTTTAAATAATTTTGTCTTTTTTAGTCATTTTGTGGGGTTTTTTTTTGGTAATTTTGTGTCTTTTTTTGTCATTTTGTGTGTTGTTAAAGTAATTTAGTGTTTTTAAAATGTACTAAATATTATATTTTCTACAACTATATTTAAGTTCCTTGTTAAGGGCCAACCTTCAATTTTGGTAATTCACAGTTTATTCCCACTTATTTATTTATCTGTGTATTTTTTGGGGTATTTTTGTGTCTTTTTTTTTAAATAATTTGTGTCTTGTTTTAATCATTGTGTGTCTTTTTTGGTCATTTTGTGTCTTTTTTAAAGTGATTTGGTGTTTTTTCAGTCATTTTGTCTTTTTTTCTTATCATTTTGTGTCTTTTTTAAGTAATTTAGTTTTTTTCAGTAATTTTGTGTCTTTTTTTGATCATTTTGTGTCTTTTTTTATTTATTTTGTGTCTTTTTTTGATCATTTTGTGTCTTTTTTATTTTTTTATTTTGTGTCTTTTTTTGGTCATTTTGATACTGCCTCCAGTGGTCCCCAGGTAATTTGAGTTTGAGACCCCTTTTTTAAACCTTTTAAACCTTTTAAAATCCCTTTTTGATTCAGTTTATGCACCAAACCACCTGAAAAGAAAAACACAATTTCTAGACAAAACTTCCAACAACAGGAAGCAGCTGACCTGTTTTGCTTTTGGCAGCACACCACCTGACAGAAATAAGTTTCATATCTGTGTTTTGAATAAATGGCCATGGCCAATATCCTTTGATTGAACATGACATGTTTACAAATAAAAGATGAAGAAATGTCAGCTGTGTCTCGTCTCAGAGAAAGAACGTTGTCTTCTGAATGAAAAACACAGGAGGTGAAAGATTGATGTTTCTAAATACATTATAGTTATTATTCTTTATAGTTATATATTTTATATGAAGATGTTTTAGTTTACCTGGCACAAAATGGGCAGAAAATCCCCCCAAAACTAAATAAATAACAACAATAAAAATCAGAATCTGCATCAGCTATCGCTCAAATTGTTATTTTTAACATTTGTACTGACCAAAGAATAAACAATCTGTCTTCAAATCATAATTTAAATTTTCAAACATAATGCACATGGAAAGTTTAGAAAAAAGAACACAAGTAGGACAAAAAAGTCTGACATTTTAAGACAATATACAGATGATACAATACCAATAAAAGAAATCTTAAACCTGAGGAAGCTGGTTGAAGCTGTTTTATACTCCTGAAACTTTTAGATTAAAAGTTTTTTTGTCCCTGGTCATTGCAAAAGACAAGATTTATATCTTGAAAGCAAAAACAGCGTGATTGCAGTTAAAGTTGTGCAACTTTTTTCAGACATCTGCTAACAAAACACTTTTTAACAGCCCATTGTCCTCCACGGAGTCCTTTATAAAAGTCTAATCCGATCAATTTAATGTCTCATTTATCTCCTTCAAAAACAGATTTATAGTGTTTTGGAATAAAACGTGTCAGTGAACACCTGCTGCTACATTTGTTCCCCTTTAGTGTTAGCAGACGATCCTCACATGGATCTAGCTGCATGCCTGAAGACTCTTTAAACTTGATCTTTTATCTCATCTTTGTGATTATCTGTTATTGAGCAGGTGTTCTCTGCTAACCTAACCCCCGTTATAGCTGCTCTGCACACATCTGTGACTGCAAGACACAGAAAAGAAGAAGAAGAAGAAGAAGAAGAGGCATTACAGAGGTCGTCATTCCTCACTTCACCCTCATTTAGCCCTTCTTGTGCCTGTTACAGTGTAAGTGTTGAAAGCTGAATCCAAACAGCTCTTTCATGGCGGTGCCCTGTGGGGATCTGCAGCCTGGTGCACAGCTGCAGAACACGACACGGAGCTCTGAAGTAATCCATCACTCGGCTGCAGCTCCTCGAGGTGTAAACACCTCGCTGTTTGCTCACTTTCTTTCACCATGTGTATTCATGCTTTAGTCAACAACACAGACACCTGATTTAGACGTTATCAGACGACTGAATGTGTGTTTATCACCAGTAATCATCCCGAAAGTATAGTATGCGCATGTAGGGGTTTACTCCACCTGCTAGTAGACCAGTAGGTCGTTATCAGCCCTTTAAACATGTCCTGATTCAGACATTTTCAGACAACTGAATGTGTGTTTATCAGCAGTTATTAACCCAAAAGTATGAGTGAGTCTGGGCTTTCTCCACCTGCTAGTAGGCCAGTAGGTCGTTATCAGCCCGTTCAACATGTCCTGATTCAGACGTTTTCAGACAACTGAAAGTTTTTCTATCAGCAGTTATCATCCTGTAAATATGGGTAAGATGAAGCATACTCCACCTGCTAGTAGGCCAGTAGGTTGTTATCAGCCCGTTCAACATGTCCTGATTCAGACGTTTTCAGACAACTGAAAGTTTTTTTTTATTTTTATCAAAATCAAATCAAATCAATTTTATTTACATAGCCCAAAATCACAAATCACAAATTTGCCTCAAAATTAGCAAATATCAGCAGTTATCATCCTGTAAGTATGGGTAAGACGAAGCATACTCCACCTGCTAGTAGGCCAGTAGGTTGTTATCAGCCCATTCAACATGTCTAGATTCAGACGTTATCAGATGACTAAATGTCTGTTTATCAGCAGTTATCATCCTGTAAGTATGGGTAAATTGGAGCTTACTCCACCTAGTAGTAGACCAGTAGGTCGTTATCAGCCCTTTAAACATCTCCTGATTCAGACATTTTCAGACAACTGAATATGTGTTTATCAGCAGTTATTAACCCAAAAGTATGAGTGAGTCTGGGCTTTTTCCCGCCTGCTAGTAGGCCAGTAGGTCGTTATCAGCCCGTTCAACATGTCCTGATTCAGACGTTTTCAGACAACTGAAAGTTTTTCTATCAGCAGTTATCATCCTGTAAGTATGGGTAAGACCAAGCAAACTCCACCTGCTAGTAGGCCAGTAGGTCGTTATCAGCCCGTTCAACATGTCCTGATTCAGACGTTTTCAGACAACTGAAAGTTTTTTATCTGCAGTTATCATCCGGTATGTATAGGTGAGTCGGGGCTTAGTACACCTGCTAGTAGGCCAGTAGGTCGTTATCAGCCCATTCAACATGTCTAGATTCAGACGTTATCAGATGACTAAATGTCTGTTTATCAGCAGTTATCATCCTGTAAGTATGGGTAAATCAGAGCTTACTCCACCTGCTAGTAGGCCAGTAGATCGTTATCAGCCCGTTCAACATGTCTTGATTCAGACGTTTTCAGACAACTGAAAGTTTTTCTATCAGCAGTTATCATCCGGTATGTATCGGTAAGACGAAGCAAACTCCACCTGCTAGTAGGCCAGTAGGTCGTTATCAGCCCGTTCAACATGTCCTGATTCAGACGTTTTCAGACAACTGAAAGTTTTTTTTTATCAAAATCAAATCAAATCAAATCAATTTTATTTATATAGCCCGAAATCACACATCACAAATTTGCCTCAAAATTAGCAAATATCATCAGTTATCATCCCGTATGTATAGGTGAGTCGGGGCTTACTACACCTGCTAGTAGGCCAGTAGGTCATTATCAGCCCATTCAACAAGTCCTTATTCAGATGTTATCAGATGACTAAATGTCTGTCTATCAGCAGTTATCATCCTGTAAGTATGGGTAAATTGGAGCTTACTCCACCTAGTAGTAGGCCAGTAGGTTGTTATCAGCCCATTCAACATGTCCTTATTCAGACGTTTTCAGACGACTGAATGTGTGTTTATCAGCAGATATCATCATCAAAACTTGAAATTTCAGTTTCAGATTTTATGTTTTCAAGTACAAAACTTTTGACCCTAATCTCGCTCCAAATGTTTCTGCCGTCAGCTTCCCTCTAAGGGTCTGGCTTCAAACTCCAGGAGGCCAGTTTGTGTTTGGTGATGATAGAACAAGTGAAACCAGAGATAAGGTCAAATATAATTAGTATAAACATAAAGAACTAGAGGTTCTCCTCATTTTACCTCTTAGATGTTAGATTAGAACATTTAAAACTCTGGAAGGAAAAAACATCATTTTAAAAGTTTGTTTTTGGTGTTCCAAATGTTGATTCAGTAAGTCAAAGTGAAACAATAATTTTCAGGTCATATAGGTGAGGTTATTAGTGGTGTCAACAATAATCGATTCGGCGTTGCATCCCAATGCGGGGCATGCATGATTCAGCATCGATGTGGCAAAGTGCCATAATCCATTATGTTTATTTCCTGTCCTCCAGTGGAAAGTTGTGGGGGACAGGGTGGGAATTTCACACTCTGGCCTTGATGACCTGTGAAAAAATGTTCACTTTAAGGCCAAGGTGGCCTTTGCGCCCCTGTCAAAGTTCCAGTAAACACAACGCTAACCCGACCCACTCCCCGTCCTTCCAGACATGTGCGCATCAACACATGGCTCATTTGAATATTCAATGAGCCATGTGTTAATGCAGCACAGGTAAGCTAGCAGGACAAGCTGTTTTTATATGTTGTGACTGAAGTATGTGGTAGTATTTGACAGGACTTAACATTTACGTTTTTATAGAAAGTACTATTGATAGGTAATTACCACTGTATTTGCCCATTTAAAGTCGACTCGTTAACGTTACATTTTTGCGTCATGAAAACTAGCGATAGCTAGCTAGGTGGGATAGCGATAACGTCTTCCCTAGCTCAGGAACAAGGGCTCGACATTTAGCTGATGTAAATTTCACCTCAGCAGGTTCCTTTTTATGGCAGGAGGAGGCATTTCTCTTTCCTTACTCTTAGATGAACTCAGGCAGGAGATTCATTTTGCCATCTTTTCAAAATATAACCAATAAAATCTATTCTATTAGGCCTATCTGACTGCTTGTATTGCCTCATGACTGACGAAAAATGTCCCTTGCTGTGTGCAGTATAATTGTGATGCATCGCAATGCATCGTAGAATCGAATTGAATCGAATTGTGAGGGAAGTGCCAATGCACACCCCTAGAGGTTATGCTGAGAAAAATGATACCAACATGGCATGGTAGACATTTTTTAAGTAGTATATAGAGGCAGAACGAAAAGGAGTCAAAAAAAAGGACAAAATAGACCAAAACTCTGAGGTGTTCCACGTGTCTGATGATGGTGGAGCATCATACTTTGACACGTAGAGTTTGTGCAATGAAAAGTGACACTGAATGTTCCTGACAAAGCATCTGTGAGCTGGTAATGAAAACGGGTTGAGATGTGTTACAAACTCCAAATCCTCTTTTTAGTTGCGTGAAGTATGAGAGGAATGATTTAGCTGTGCAGAACCCTGCAGCAGCAGCAGCAGCATCAGCAGCAGCTCGCGTGCCTGCAGAAAACCCCAAATATCCATGTGTGAGAGGGATGCCTCCGCAGATAAAACCCTCCCATATATCTCCATTATCTCTCTGCTGACATGTTATATAATTTCCAGGAAAACATTTTGACAGCGGACAGTTAATATACGTCAGCCTGCACCAGTGAAAACAGAGCAGACGTATTTTTTACCTGCATAATTTCAGCGTTTCCATGATTATGTTTGCCATCACATTAAGCTCTAATTGTGATAATTTTGTGCTTATTTCTGTTGATGTTGAACTTCTAAACTCTCTGCACGTCACCATCCATCATATGAGCTTTCATCATTCATCTTTTACAAAGAAAAACACAACGATGACGAGTTATTTAACTAAATTTTATATATTTTTATGACTCAATCGGCGTCTCCGAGCAGTTATTTAACTAAATGTATGATAACACTTTACAATAACCATCTAAGTAATGTTTATAGATGGTTTATAAACCAATTATTAACCATTTACAAAGTGCTATACATATTTAATCTTTAAATGGTTTCAACCAATTTCTTAAAGGTATATGAATCATTTCAAAATAATTAACATACTAAATAATGGTGTTTAAAGTGTAATAATGAGTGAAACTAAAACTATTAATTATAATTTAATTGTTTGTTAATGGTAAATTAATTATACATTTACATTAATATACCATCTATTAGCCATTTATACATTATTTAGTTAGTTAAACAGTAATAAATTATGTATTTACCATTCTAAATGGCCTATAAACTGTTTATGAATTATGATTAAACATTAATAATCTGTTTACCATTTATAAATGATGGTTATTATAAAGTGTTACCAAATGTATTATATTTTTACGACTCAATCGGCGTCTCCGAGCAGTTATTTAACTAAATGTATGATATTTTTACGACTCAATCTGTGTTTTTATGAGCCAGAATCATCAGGAGACCCAACAGGTAAGAAAAGGCGACACAGGCTGCAGTGGAAACCCTTAAGTGAGCTGTCAGTCACACAGACGGACCTGTATGAACACGGATTATAAATTTAAGCTCCTAAAACATTTTATCTGATGGGTTGTCAGTCAGACGTCCAGGCTGTCACTAAGAGAGATTAACTCATCCTGACTCCTGACAGCAGCACGCCAGCAGCAGACAGGGAATATTTTCTCTTCTTTTCTTCTTCTTCTTTTAGCTGTGGAGGCCACAAACACACACACATTTTTCATTAGTTTTAGTTTACATTTTGTTGTGAATTTTTGTTTTGAAATTCAGTTGGTTTTTAGAGTGAGTTTGCTAGTTTTAGTTTAGTATTTTTTTTTAAAATGCTTTAGTTTTAGTTTAGTTTTTATTAGTTTTTTGTAATGGGGTATTTGTTGGGTGGGAGATTAAAAGAGGTCACAGTAAATTTTGCCTTTATTTCCTTTGTCTTATCCATCTTCATTATGTATGAAAAAAGTTGACAAAGATGAAAATGAAGGATATTTTTACTATATTTTAGTTTGTTTTAAGGGTTAAAGGTTACATGATAATGATAATTAACTGAAACTGTATTGTGTGGTTACAAAACTAAGTCTGAAATCTCAAAAAAGCCTTTAAAGAAGTGAGGACCGGCCGAAATGTCCTCACTTTGCAAAAATGTCCTCACTCTGTTGGTTAAAAACGTGTCCTGGTCCTCACTATGTAGGAAGTACAAGAACACACACACACACACACACACACACACACACACACACACACACACTGAAGGGCCATGTTCAATCTAACTGCTGAAATAAGAGAAATGTGAAGAGTTAAGTTAAATAAACTCTTTAAAAATCTTCTTGGATCAGCTGGAAAAGTCACAAAACACAGGTTAGCTAAAAACATGATGAAAGTTCTTTTACCTTATAAATAAGTACTGTACTTAAGTACAGTTATAATGTAATTTTACTTTACTTTAGTATTTCCTTTTCATGTAACTTTACACTTCTACTCCACTACATTTTAGAGGAAAATTTTATTCATGTAAGATGATATTAGTCCCCAAAGTGGGCCCTTGACCTCTGACTTCAAGATTCTCTAGATGATTCTACGATTCTCCTCATGAGACATGCCTACTTTCTCCCTGTTTCCGATAACTAGAACTAAAAATAACTTGTTCGTTATAAGATCCTTCCTCTAAATTAACAGTAACATCTCAGTTATGTTGGCATTGTTCTGCAGCCTGACTCACCAGCTGAGTCAACGTGAGAGTGAACTCACTGCTGTCAGACGGAATCATCAAGACGTCAGAAAAGAGGAGAAAATAAGTCCAGCTGAATTTTTCTAACGTGGATTTTAAACCATCCATCCATTCATCCATCCATCCATCCATCCATCCATCCATCCATCCATCCATCCATCTATCATCCATCCATCCATCCAATAAAACCATCCAATAAAACCATCCATCCATCCAACCATCCATCCATCCATCTTTCCAATAAAACCATCCATCCCTCCATCCATCCATCCATCCATCTTTCCAATAAAACCATCCATCTTTCCAATAAAACCATCCATCCATCCATCCATCCATCCATCCATCCATCCACCCATCCAATAAAACCATCCATCCGTCCAAAACCCACCCATCCATCCATCCATCCATCCATCTTTCCAATAAAACCATCCGTCCATCCGTCCATCCACCCAACCACCCATCCATCCATCCATCCATCCATCCATCCATCCATCCATCCATCCATCCAATAAAACCATCCATCCATCCGTCCATCCATCCATCCATCCATCCAATAAAACCATCCATCCGTCCATCCACCCACCCACCCACCGACCCATCCATCCATCCGTCCATCCATCCATTCATCCATCCATCCATCCATCCATCCATCCATCCATCCATCCATCCATCCGTCCATCCACCCACCCATCCACCCATCCATCCATCCATCCATCCACCCGTCCGTCCGTCCGTCCGTCCGTCCATCCACCCATCCACCCATCCACCCACCCATCCATCCATCCATCCATCCATCCATCCATCCATCCAATGTTTACCAGTATAAATACAGAACAGTGTTGAAGTGTTGCAGAGTTTCTTTGTCTCTTTGTTCTGATCTGTTGTCAATCTTCATCTCGTTCAGTTTGGATCGTTTCCACGGGAGATTAAACAGCTTCAACCTGACAAACTGAAATCATTCTTTCTTTGTGTCCAATAAAAGAAAGAATTCATGTTTTTTAACGTCTCGCAGCAGCTCTTTCATCTGGAGCCAGCTGCACAACTCAAACCACTCCGAACACACCTCGACTCACTCGGCCCTGACTAACACGGATCGGTCTGTTTGTTTGCTACCTCGTTTACTGTCCTGCATTAATGAAGATGATGCACATAAATAAACTGTATTTACCTCCTCCTCCTCCTCATCACGTCCATCACCGTGACTCAGGTGTTATCTTTGGATCAATCAGTGATTATTTTCATATGACTCAGATTCACTGATTAACAATAACACGTGTGTCGGATAATAAATATTAATGTCCCACGTTTACCTCATTATCGAATCATGCAGAAACAACTGGAATCACATATTTCACTCAGCTGTTCGACCGTGAAGAGCACAATGTGTAAATAATTAAGAGTTTCTGTGGAAGAATCACACTTGTTGGTTTCAGGGAAAGTTTGTGATCTTTAGAATCCAGAGCATCAGATGATTGTCCAGCTCAGGTCAGTGAACACATCAGCTCATTGTGAGTGCAGCGACCATGTGTGTGAGAAGGTAACTTCAGGGTTACAATGTTCTCATGACTTCACATGAGCTGTGGAAAAACCCAGCAGGTGAACCCCAAATGTTAAATAATTCATCGCAGACTTCACAGCTATTTCAGCTTCTTTCTACTAAATTATATATGAACCCGTATCCCTTCAGATCTGATAGTTTGAGTCATTTTTCAGTTGGAAATCTGTGAATAATCGTCCAGTTTATATAACCCACTGCCTCAAACTTACAAGCTATCGTAGTTTGACTGAACTGTGTGATTATATCCTGTAGGAATGACCTTATATTTAACAATTCTGCACCTCATGATATACGTCCAAAGCAAATAATTGGGGCCAATACAGGGAAAAGCACATATGGAACACAATCAAACCTTAGTATAGAACATAGTAGTCCATTTTCATTTCTATTCCCATCGCTGTCTGATATCGACAATCAATGCATCCGTCAGAGTCTCTCTGTCTTTAACTGACTCCAATGAAAACACATCTGCCCGGTGTCAGATGTGTGAAAACACAGGACAGATATCAACTGGTTACAGATTCAAATGGTGTGCATTAGCCTTGGCTGGTCAGCCAAGCAGACCAGCAGTTGTCAGCATCTCATTCCTCATCATACACAAACACAACGCAGAGCTTGTAGCAGACCGAGATATTAGGCCAGACGAGCTACACTCACACAGCGTAGTAAAACCATAGACTGTATATAAATAATGGACGTAGTCACCGTGACGTTAGACGTTGGTTTGTGGCCCGTTGGAAGCCTCGAGTTCATCGTTACACTCGTCTCCATCTTGTGTCGCCATCTTGTTTCCGATACGCGGAGCAGACCATATCTGGACTGTGAGCGACACCTCCACCTAACTGACTCATGTTAGCATTAACTTGGGTGTTAGTTTTGGCAAAAAACAAAAACAAAATGTATCTTTCTTACCTCAGAAAACTGAGCAGCGACTCCTTGGAGTGTCTGTTAGTCCAACCAAACACTGAACAAGACATTTAATGAACAAAATGTTCAAATAAACTGTCATTAAGTGAAAATACAGTGAAAGGGTCAAAGTTATGAGACCAAATCAGTAAACGTCTTTTTTTATATCTATATAACGTTATATATAACTTTATTGACACGTTGCCGTGGATACGCATTGTTCTGCTTCTCTCCTGATGACGGCTCGCCTTGTTAGTGACCTGTCAATCAAAGGTAGCCCCGCCCCAAATCATACGATTCTTTATTTTCTGTTTTCTTCTAAATGGGGCCATTATTTACACTATTAACATCAAATTGTCTTGAGATTTTTTACTTTTTTTATTTTTTACTAGTGATAGAGACCATAGTGTTGTCCTAAAAACATTTCTGAGGGAATAAATCAAGTGAGAAGCTTTCTCGTTTTGTATTGAAATGAATGGACTAAAATGCTTTTGCAACCTTTGTCAGCGCCCCCTGCTGGAATTTTTGGTAGAATGCAGCTTAAGGCACTTCCTGGTTTGCCTCCCTGCTCAGACCCGGAGGTTGCCGCCTGAGTAAAACACACTACAATCTCCAAGAGTGACAACTTTGTTCTGCTCATTTTCTGTTACCAGTGTTGAATATGTCGCCTTTAACTGAACATAAAATGTGTCTTGGCTGGATCATCATGTGTTTTACCCTCCTCACAGCTCCAGTGTGGCCTCTCTGCTTTTAATGCGACGCCGTCTGTGACTCTGTGTTCTGTACAGCTGTCCGTCAGCACGGCCTGCTTGTTCTTTTCTGTTTCTAAAAAAATGCGAAAGCGGACAAGAAACAGATAGCGAGCTGCTGGCAGGAGAATCAAACGAGAAGAAGATTGAATCAAAGTGCTGAAATGTTTCTGATTATGTCCCGTCAGCAGAACACATTGTTAGAATATTTCATTTAAGTATTCCTTTTTTTAAAGGAAAATGTTTCCACTGGAGGCTGTCTGAGGTTAAACTAATGCTGCAGGTTTCTCTGAATCTAAAGGAAGAATTTGGATGTTTTGGTACCAGATGTTGGCTTTACAGCCTCGTTGGAGTTTTCTTTGAAAAAGGGATTTCTCCTCAGACGGGGGGATAAACCTCCAGCCTGCTGCTGCTGCACACTGACTCGACTTATTTCCTCCTGGAGGTCAGAACATGATGTGATGTAATCTCCTGGTTACTGTGTGGAGATGCAGCACAGTGACGTCTCTGCAGCTTTAATCACACAGAGCATGAACTAATGCTCCACTCAGCACAGAGCAGAGAGCTTCATGACACCTCACAGCAGCTGGTTTCTATTTGCATTCATAGATTTTTATTAATAATCTGAATATGCAGCCCGAACATGAACAAAAAAGTCTCCACAGAAGCCATGTTTCTGCAACTTGTCGTGTTGTTTTTGATGTTTGTGCAATAGGAAATCTATAAAGTTGTGTTTTCTTTTACAGCTTGCTCTCAGGCTTTGAGTTTAAACCCATAAAACAATGTTCAATTTGCAAAGATCCGACTCTAGATAGTAAAACCAGAACACGCTGAGGAAGGTAAACACACCATTCACTCCACAGATTCTTCAGTGGTTGATATATTTTTCTTAATGCCAAAAGTTCTCATAAAAGGACCAAAACCAACAATGTGTTAGCCCGTCTCTCAGAACTTCACCTGGTTGATCTTTCTTTCCCTGCTGCAGACAGTTAGATGCAACTTGTTGGACACAAAAGATGAGACGATTAACTTTTGTAACTAATAAAAAATAAAGAAACAAACAACAACTTGTTGAACATATCTTCAGTAATCTCCCCAGAATGAATCCATCTGATCGGTATGTTCTGATGTTTGTGCAATAGGAAATCTATAAAGTTGTGTTTTCTTTTACAACTTGCTCTCAGGCTTTAAGTTTAAACCCATAAAACAATGTATAATTTGCAAAGATCCGACTCTAGATAGTAAAACCAGAACACGCTGTGGAAGGTAAACACACCATTCACTACACAGATTCTCCAGACGTAGATTTTTATGTTTTATCACTCTAGTTTTCAACTTATGATGTCTTTTTTTTAAATAATTTTGTGTCTTTTTTAATAATTTTGTGTCTTTTTAAAATAATTTTGTGTCTTTTTTGTAATTCTGTGACTTTTTTTGGTCATTTTGGGTCTTTTTTGGTAATTTTGTATCTTTTTAGTAAATTTGTGTCTTTTTTTGGTAATTTTGTGTCTTTTTTGGTAATTTTGTGTATTTTTTAAATAATTTTGTGTCTTTTTGTAATAATTTTGTGTCTTTTTTAGTAATTTTGTGTCTTTTTTAAATAATTTTGTGTCTTTTTTAAATATTTTTGTGTCTTTTTTATAATTCTGTGGGTTTTTTTGGTAATGTTGTGTCTTTTTTGGTAATTTTGTGTTTTTTTTAAATAATATTGTGTCTTTTTTAAATAATTTGTGTCTTTTTTAATAATTTTGTGTCTTTTTTGTAATTCTGTGTCTTTTTTTAAATAATTTTGTGTCTTTTGTTAATCATTTTTGTGTCTTTTGTTAATAAATTTTGGGTCTTTTGTTAATAATTTTTGTGTCTTTTTAAAATAAGTTTGTTTTTTTCACTCT